>NW_028139378.1:0-91727 GCF_965202585.1 Thalia democratica | reverse complement strand
ACAAAAAAAAGTAAAAGTTAAAATTGAAATAAGCTCACATACCGTTTTTCGATGTGAGTTTTAATCCAAAAAAAAGTAAAAGTTAAAATTGAAATAAGCTCACATACCGTTATTCAATGTGAGTTTTAATCCAAAAAAAAGTAAAAGTTAAAATTGAAAACCGCTCAAATACCTCGATTCATCGAGAGTTTTTTTCCAAAAAAGTAAAAGTTAAAGGTTAAAACTGGCCATTTTGGACTAGTTCGGCGCCCGTAGAGGGCGAAAATGTTTTAATTTCATTTTTTTTGAGGAAAACTCCGAGCTGTAGAGGTTTTGAGAAAAATGTGGTTTTCATTCAAAGTTTTGCTTGAAATTTACCATTTTGAAAAAAGTAAAAAAACATAATGGGGTCCAGCGCGGTTCGACGGTCCAACAAACGGTTGCCGGGAAAATTTTAGGGGGGAGGGGCGCGCGAAAACCCGTTTTCGGGGTCCCGTGGGAGTGCGAAAACACCGGTTCTGAGGTCGAGAAGTCAATTTTGTACGAAATTTTGACCTTGAAAAAAAGTAAAAATCGACCTTCGGCATTTCAAACGTCCACTTTTGTTGAAAAAAAGTAAAATTTTTTATTGAAATTAGAGCGCTTTTCCGCACTTCGACGTATGCGTTTTACAAAAAAAAGTAAAAGTTAAAATTGAAATAAGCTCACATACCGTTTTTCGATGTGAGTTTTAATCCAAAAAAAAGTAAAAGTTAAAATTGAAATAAGCTCACATACCGTTATTCAATGTGAGTTTTAATCCAAAAAAAAGTAAAAGTTAAAATTGAAAACCGCTCAAATACCTCGTATTCAATGTGAGTTTTAATCCAAAAAAAAGTAAAAGTTAAAATTGAAAACCGCTCAAATACCTCGATTCATCGAGAGTTTTTTTCCAAAAAAGTAAAAGTTAAAGGTTAAAACTGGCCAATTTGGACTAGTTCGGCGCCCGTAGAGGGCGAAAATGTTTTAATTTCATTTTTTTTGAAGAAAACCCCGAACTGTAGAGGTTTTGAGAAAAGTGTGGTTTTCATTCAAAGTTTTGCTTGAAATTTACCATTTTGAAAAAAAGTAAAAAAACATAATGGGGTCCAGCGCGATTCGATGGTCCAACAAACGGTTGCCGGGAAAATTTTAGGGGGGAGGGGCGCGCGAAAACCCGTTTTCGGGGTCCCGTGGGAGTGCGAAAACACCGGTTTTAAGGTCGAGAAGTAAATTTTGTACGAAATTTTGACCTTGAAAAAAAGTAAAAATCGACCTTCGGCATTTCGAACGTCCACTTTTGTTGAAAAAAAGTAAAATTTTTTATTGAAATTAGAGCGCTTTTCCGCACTTCGACGTATGCGTTTTACAAAAAAAAGTAAAAGTTAAAATTGAAATAAGCTCACATACCGTTTTTCGATGTGAGTTTTAATCCAAAAAAAAGTAAAAGTTAAAATTGAAATAAGCTCACATACCGTTATTCAATGTGAGTTTTAATCCAAAAAAAAGTAAAAGTTAAAATTGAAAACCGCTCAAATACCTCGATTCATCGAGAGTTTTTTTCCAAAAAAGTAAAAGTTAAAGGTTAAAACTGGCCATTTTGGACTAGTTCGGCGCCCGTAGAGGGCGAAAATGTTTTAATTTCATTTTTTTTGAGGAAAACTCCGAGCTGTAGAGGTTTTGAGAAAAATGTGGTTTTCATTCAAAGTTTTGCTTGAAATTTACCATTTTGAAAAAAGTAAAAAAACATAATGGGGTCCAGCGCGGTTCGACGGTCCAACAAACGGTTGCCGGGAAAATTTTAGGGGGGAGGGGCGCGCGAAAACCCGTTTTCGGGGTCCCGTGGGAGTGCGAAAACACCGGTTTTAAGGTCGAGAAGTAAATTTTGTACGAAATTTTGACCTTGAAAAAAAGTAAAAATCGACCTTCGGCATTTCGAACGTCCACTTTTGTTGAAAAAAAGTAAAATTTTTTATTGAAATTAGAGCGCTTTTCCGCACTTCGACGTATGCGTTTTACAAAAAAAAGTAAAAGTTAAAATTGAAATAAGCTCACATACCGTTTTTCGATGTGAGTTTTAATCCAAAAAAAAGTAAAAGTTAAAATTGAAATAAGCTCACATACCGTTATTCAATGTGAGTTTTAATCCAAAAAAAAGTAAAAGTTAAAATTGAAAACCGCTCAAATACCTCGATTCATCGAGAGTTTTTTTCCAAAAAAGTAAAAGTTAAAGGTTAAAACTGGCCATTTTGGACTAGTTCGGCGCCCGTAGAGGGCGAAAATGTTTTAATTTCATTTTTTTTGAGGAAAACTCCGAGCTGTAGAGGTTTTGAGAAAAATGTGGTTTTCATTCAAAGTTTTGCTTGAAATTTACCATTTTGAAAAAAGTAAAAAAACATAATGGGGTCCAGCGCGGTTCGACGGTCCAACAAACGGTTGCCGGGAAAATTTTAGGGGGGAGGGGCGCGCGAAAACCCGTTTTCGGGGTCCCGTGGGAGTGCGAAAACACCGGTTCTGAGGTCGAGAAGTCAATTTTGTACGAAATTTTGACCTTGAAAAAAAGTAAAAATCGACCTTCGGCATTTCAAACGTCCACTTTTGTTGAAAAAAAGTAAAATTTTTTATTGAAATTAGAGCGCTTTTCCGCACTTCGACGTATGCGTTTTACAAAAAAAAGTAAAAGTTAAAATTGAAATAAGCTCACATACCGTTTTTCGATGTGAGTTTTAATCCAAAAAAAAGTAAAAGTTAAAATTGAAATAAGCTCACATACCGTTATTCAATGTGAGTTTTAATCCAAAAAAAAGTAAAAGTTAAAATTGAAAACCGCTCAAATACCTCGTATTCAATGTGAGTTTTAATCCAAAAAAAAGTAAAAGTTAAAGGTTAAAACTGGCCATTTTGGACTAGTTCGGCGCCCGTAGAGGGCGAAAATGTTTTAATTTCATTTTTTTTGAGGAAAACTCCGAGCTGTAGAGGTTTTGAGAAAAATGTGGTTTTCATTCAAAGTTTTGCTTGAAATTTACCATTTTGAAAAAAGTAAAAAAACATAATGGGGTCCAGCGCGGTTCGACGGTCCAACAAACGGTTGCCGGGAAAATTTTAGGGGGGAGGGGCGCGCGAAAACCCGTTTTCGGGGTCCCGTGGGAGTGCGAAAACACCGGTTTTGAGGTGGAGAAGTCAATTTTGTACGAAATTTTGACCTTGAAAAAAAGTAAAAATCGACCTTCGGCATTTCAAACGTCCACTTTTGTTGAAAAAAAGTAAAATTTTTTATTGAAATTAGAGCGCTTTTCCGCACTTCGACGTATGCGTTTTACAAAAAAAAGTAAAAGTTAAAATTGAAATAAGCTCACATACCGTTTTTCGATGTGAGTTTTAATCCAAAAAAAAGTAAAAGTTAAAATTGAAATAAGCTCACATACCGTTATTCAATGTGAGTTTTAATCCAAAAAAAAGTAAAAGTTAAAATTGAAAACCGCTCAAATACCTCGATTCATCGAGAGTTTTTTTCCAAAAAAGTAAAAGTTAAAGGTTAAAACTGGCCAATTTGGACTAGTTCGGCGCCCGTAGAGGGCGAAAATGTTTTAATTTCATTTTTTTTGAAGAAAACCCCGAACTGTAGAGGTTTTGAGAAAAATGTGGTTTTCATTCAAAGTTTTGCTTGAAATTTACCATTTTGAAAAAAAGTAAAAAAACATAATGGGGTCCAGCGCGGTTCGACGGTCCAACAAACGGTTGCCGGGAAAATTTTAGGGGGGAGGGGCGCGCGAAAACCCGTTTTCGGGGTCCCGTGGGAGTGCGAAAACACCGGTTTTAAGGTCGAGAAGTAAATTTTGTACGAAATTTTGACCTTGAAAAAAAGTAAAAATCGACCTTCGGCATTTCAAACGTCCACTTTTGTTGAAAAAAAGTAAAATTTTTTATTGAAATTAGAGCGCTTTTCCGCACTTCGACGTATGCGTTTTACAAAAAAAAGTAAAAGTTAAAATTGAAATAAGCTCACATACCGTTTTTCGATGTGAGTTTTAATCCAAAAAAAAGTAAAAGTTAAAATTGAAATAAGCTCACATACCGTTATTCAATGTGAGTTTTAATCCAAAAAAAAGTAAAAGTTAAAATTGAAAACCGCTCAAATACCTCGTATTCAATGTGAGTTTTAATCCAAAAAAAAGTAAAAGTTAAAGGTTAAAACTGGCCATTTTGGACTAGTTCGGCGCCCGTAGAGGGCGAAAATGTTTTAATTTCATTTTTTTTGAGGAAAACTCCGAGCTGTAGAGGTTTTGAGAAAAATGTGGTTTTCATTCAAAGTTTTGCTTGAAATTTACCATTTTGAAAAAAGTAAAAAAACATAATGGGGTCCAGCGCGGTTCGACGGTCCAACAAACGGTTGCCGGGAAAATTTTAGGGGGGAGGGGCGCGCGAAAACCCGTTTTCGGGGTCCCGTGGGAGTGCGAAAACACCGGTTTTGAGGTGGAGAAGTCAATTTTGTACGAAATTTTGACCTTGAAAAAAAGTAAAAATCGACCTTCGGCATTTCAAACGTCCACTTTTGTTGAAAAAAAGTAAAATTTTTTATTGAAATTAGAGCGCTTTTCCGCACTTCGACGTATGCGTTTTACAAAAAAAAGTAAAAGTTAAAATTGAAATAAGCTCACATACCGTTTTTCGATGTGAGTTTTAATCCAAAAAAAAGTAAAAGTTAAAATTGAAATAAGCTCACATACCGTTATTCAATGTGAGTTTTAATCCAAAAAAAAGTAAAAGTTAAAATTGAAAACCGCTCAAATACCTCGATTCATCGAGAGTTTTTTTCCAAAAAAGTAAAAGTTAAAGGTTAAAACTGGCCATTTTGGACTAGTTCGGCGCCCGTAGAGGGCGAAAATGTTTTAATTTCATTTTTTTTGAGGAAAACTCCGAGCTGTAGAGGTTTTGAGAAAAATGTGGTTTTCATTCAAAGTTTTGCTTGAAATTTACCATTTTGAAAAAAGTAAAAAAACATAATGGGGTCCAGCGCGGTTCGACGGTCCAACAAACGGTTGCCGGGAAAATTTTAGGGGGGAGGGGCGCGCGAAAACCCGTTTTCGGGGTCCCGTGGGAGTGCGAAAACACCGGTTTTGAGGTGGAGAAGTCAATTTTGTACGAAATTTTGACCTTGAAAAAAAGTAAAAATCGACCTTCGGCATTTCAAACGTCCACTTTTGTTGAAAAAAAGTAAAATTTTTTATTGAAATTAGAGCGCTTTTCCGCACTTCGACGTATGCGTTTTACAAAAAAAAGTAAAAGTTAAAATTGAAATAAGCTCACATACCGTTTTTCGATGTGAGTTTTAATCCAAAAAAAAGTAAAAGTTAAAATTGAAATAAGCTCACATACCGTTATTCAATGTGAGTTTTAATCCAAAAAAAAGTAAAAGTTAAAATTGAAAACCGCTCAAATACCTCGATTCATCGAGAGTTTTTTTCCAAAAAAGTAAAAGTTAAAGGTTAAAACTGGCCAATTTGGACTAGTTCGGCGCCCGTAGAGGGCGAAAATGTTTTAATTTCATTTTTTTTGAAGAAAACCCCGAACTGTAGAGGTTTTGAGAAAAATGTGGTTTTCATTCAAAGTTTTGCTTGAAATTTACCATTTTGAAAAAAAGTAAAAAAACATAATGGGGTCCAGCGCGGTTCGACGGTCCAACAAACGGTTGCCGGGAAAATTTTAGGGGGGAGGGGCGCGCGAAAACCCGTTTTCGGGGTCCCGTGGGAGTGCGAAAACACCGGTTTTAAGGTCGAGAAGTAAATTTTGTACGAAATTTTGACCTTGAAAAAAAGTAAAAATCGACCTTCGGCATTTCGAACGTCCACTTTTGTTGAAAAAAAGTAAAATTTTTTATTGAAATTAGAGCGCTTTTCCGCACTTCGACGTATGCGTTTTACAAAAAAAAGTAAAAGTTAAAATTGAAATAAGCTCACATACCGTTTTTCGATGTGAGTTTTAATCCAAAAAAAAGTAAAAGTTAAAATTGAAATAAGCTCACATACCGTTATTCAATGTGAGTTTTAATCCAAAAAAAAGTAAAAGTTAAAATTGAAAACCGCTCAAATACCTCGATTCATCGAGAGTTTTTTTCCAAAAAAGTAAAAGTTAAAGGTTAAAACTGGCCATTTTGGACTAGTTCGGCGCCCGTAGAGGGCGAAAATGTTTTAATTTCATTTTTTTTGAGGAAAACTCCGAGCTGTAGAGGTTTTGAGAAAAATGTGGTTTTCATTCAAAGTTTTGCTTGAAATTTACCATTTTGAAAAAAGTAAAAAAACATAATGGGGTCCAGCGCGGTTCGACGGTCCAACAAACGGTTGCCGGGAAAATTTTAGGGGGGAGGGGCGCGCGAAAACCCGTTTTCGGGGTCCCGTGGGAGTGCGAAAACACCGGTTTTGAGGTGGAGAAGTCAATTTTGTACGAAATTTTGACCTTGAAAAAAAGTAAAAATCGACCTTCGGCATTTCAAACGTCCACTTTTGTTGAAAAAAAGTAAAATTTTTTATTGAAATTAGAGCGCTTTTCCGCACTTCGACGTATGCGTTTTACAAAAAAAAGTAAAAGTTAAAATTGAAATAAGCTCACATACCGTTTTTCGATGTGAGTTTTAATCCAAAAAAAAGTAAAAGTTAAAATTGAAATAAGCTCACATACCGTTATTCAATGTGAGTTTTAATCCAAAAAAAAGTAAAAGTTAAAATTGAAAACCGCTCAAATACCTCGATTCATCGAGAGTTTTTTTCCAAAAAAGTAAAAGTTACAGGTTAAAACTGGCCAATTTGGACTAGTTCGGCGCCCGTAGAGGGCGAAAATGTTTTAATTTCATTTTTTTTGAAGAAAACCCCGAACTGTAGAGGTTTTGAGAAAAATGTGGTTTTCATTCAAAGTTTTGCTTGAAATTTACCATTTTGAAAAAAAGTAAAAAAACATAATGGGGTCCAGCGCGGTTCGACGGTCCAACAAACGGTTGCCGGGAAAATTTTAGGGGGGAGGGGCGCGCGAAAACCCGTTTTCGGGGTCCCGTGGGAGTGCGAAAACACCGGTTTTAAGGTCGAGAAGTAAATTTTGTACGAAATTTTGACCTTGAAAAAAAGTAAAAATCGACCTTCGGCATTTCGAACGTCCACTTTTGTTGAAAAAAAGTAAAATTTTTTATTGAAATTAGAGCGCTTTTCCGCACTTCGACGTATGCGTTTTACAAAAAAAAGTAAAAGTTAAAATTGAAATAAGCTCACATACCGTTTTTCGATGTGAGTTTTAATCCAAAAAAAAGTAAAAGTTAAAATTGAAATAAGCTCACATACCGTTATTCAATGTGAGTTTTAATCCAAAAAAAAGTAAAAGTTAAAATTGAAAACCGCTCAAATACCTCGATTCATCGAGAGTTTTTTTCCAAAAAAGTAAAAGTTAAAGGTTAAAACTGGCCATTTTGGACTAGTTCGGCGCCCGTAGAGGGCGAAAATGTTTTAATTTCATTTTTTTTGAGGAAAACTCCGAGCTGTAGAGGTTTTGAGAAAAATGTGGTTTTCATTCAAAGTTTTGCTTGAAATTTACCATTTTGAAAAAAGTAAAAAAACATAATGGGGTCCAGCGCGGTTCGACGGTCCAACAAACGGTTGCCGGGAAAATTTTAGGGGGGAGGGGCGCGCGAAAACCCGTTTTCGGGGTCCCGTGGGAGTGCGAAAACACCGGTTCTGAGGTCGAGAAGTCAATTTTGTACGAAATTTTGACCTTGAAAAAAAGTAAAAATCGACCTTCGGCATTTCAAACGTCCACTTTTGTTGAAAAAAAGTAAAATTTTTTATTGAAATTAGAGCGCTTTTCCGCACTTCGACGTATGCGTTTTACAAAAAAAAGTAAAAGTTAAAATTGAAATAAGCTCACATACCGTTTTTCGATGTGAGTTTTAATCCAAAAAAAAGTAAAAGTTAAAATTGAAATAAGCTCACATACCGTTATTCAATGTGAGTTTTAATCCAAAAAAAAGTAAAAGTTAAAATTGAAAACCGCTCAAATACCTCGATTCATCGAGAGTTTTTTTCCAAAAAAGTAAAAGTTAAAGGTTAAAACTGGCCATTTTGGACTAGTTCGGCGCCCGTAGAGGGCGAAAATGTTTTAATTTCATTTTTTTTGAGGAAAACTCCGAGCTGTAGAGGTTTTGAGAAAAATGTGGTTTTCATTCAAAGTTTTGCTTGAAATTTACCATTTTGAAAAAAGTAAAAAAACATAATGGGGTCCAGCGCGGTTCGACGGTCCAACAAACGGTTGCCGGGAAAATTTTAGGGGGGAGGGGCGCGCGAAAACCCGTTTTCGGGGTCCCGTGGGAGTGCGAAAACACCGGTTTTGAGGTGGAGAAGTCAATTTTGTACGAAATTTTGACCTTGAAAAAAAGTAAAAATCGACCTTCGGCATTTCAAACGTCCACTTTTGTTGAAAAAAAGTAAAATTTTTTATTGAAATTAGAGCGCTTTTCCGCACTTCGACGTATGCGTTTTACAAAAAAAAGTAAAAGTTAAAATTGAAATAAGCTCACATACCGTTTTTCGATGTGAGTTTTAATCCAAAAAAAAGTAAAAGTTAAAATTGAAATAAGCTCACATACCGTTATTCAATGTGAGTTTTAATCCAAAAAAAAGTAAAAGTTAAAATTGAAAACCGCTCAAATACCTCGATTCATCGAGAGTTTTTTTCCAAAAAAGTAAAAGTTAAAGGTTAAAACTGGCCATTTTGGACTAGTTCGGCGCCCGTAGAGGGCGAAAATGTTTTAATTTCATTTTTTTTGAGGAAAACTCCGAGCTGTAGAGGTTTTGAGAAAAATGTGGTTTTCATTCAAAGTTTTGCTTGAAATTTACCATTTTGAAAAAAGTAAAAAAACATAATGGGGTCCAGCGCGGTTCGACGGTCCAACAAACGGTTGCCGGGAAAATTTTAGGGGGGAGGGGCGCGCGAAAACCCGTTTTCGGGGTCCCGTGGGAGTGCGAAAACACCGGTTTTAAGGTCGAGAAGTAAATTTTGTACGAAATTTTGACCTTGAAAAAAAGTAAAAATCGACCTTCGGCATTTCGAACGTCCACTTTTGTTGAAAAAAAGTAAAATTTTTTATTGAAATTAGAGCGCTTTTCCGCACTTCGACGTATGCGTTTTACAAAAAAAAGTAAAAGTTAAAATTGAAATAAGCTCACATACCGTTTTTCGATGTGAGTTTTAATCCAAAAAAAAGTAAAAGTTAAAATTGAAATAAGCTCACATACCGTTATTCAATGTGAGTTTTAATCCAAAAAAAAGTAAAAGTTAAAATTGAAAACCGCTCAAATACCTCGATTCATCGAGAGTTTTTTTCCAAAAAAGTAAAAGTTAAAGGTTAAAACTGGCCATTTTGGACTAGTTCGGCGCCCGTAGAGGGCGAAAATGTTTTAATTTCATTTTTTTTGAGGAAAACTCCGAGCTGTAGAGGTTTTGAGAAAAATGTGGTTTTCATTCAAAGTTTTGCTTGAAATTTACCATTTTGAAAAAAGTAAAAAAACATAATGGGGTCCAGCGCGGTTCGACGGTCCAACAAACGGTTGCCGGGAAAATTTTAGGGGGGAGGGGCGCGCGAAAACCCGTTTTCGGGGTCCCGTGGGAGTGCGAAAACACCGGTTCTGAGGTCGAGAAGTCAATTTTGTACGAAATTTTGACCTTGAAAAAAAGTAAAAATCGACCTTCGGCATTTCAAACGTCCACTTTTGTTGAAAAAAAGTAAAATTTTTTATTGAAATTAGAGCGCTTTTCCGCACTTCGACGTATGCGTTTTACAAAAAAAAGTAAAAGTTAAAATTGAAATAAGCTCACATACCGTTTTTCGATGTGAGTTTTAATCCAAAAAAAAGTAAAAGTTAAAATTGAAATAAGCTCACATACCGTTATTCAATGTGAGTTTTAATCCAAAAAAAAGTAAAAGTTAAAATTGAAAACCGCTCAAATACCTCGTATTCAATGTGAGTTTTAATCCAAAAAAAAGTAAAAGTTAAAGGTTAAAACTGGCCATTTTGGACTAGTTCGGCGCCCGTAGAGGGCGAAAATGTTTTAATTTCATTTTTTTTGAGGAAAACTCCGAGCTGTAGAGGTTTTGAGAAAAATGTGGTTTTCATTCAAAGTTTTGCTTGAAATTTACCATTTTGAAAAAAGTAAAAAAACATAATGGGGTCCAGCGCGGTTCGACGGTCCAACAAACGGTTGCCGGGAAAATTTTAGGGGGGAGGGGCGCGCGAAAACCCGTTTTCGGGGTCCCGTGGGAGTGCGAAAACACCGGTTTTGAGGTGGAGAAGTCAATTTTGTACGAAATTTTGACCTTGAAAAAAAGTAAAAATCGACCTTCGGCATTTCAAACGTCCACTTTTGTTGAAAAAAAGTAAAATTTTTTATTGAAATTAGAGCGCTTTTCCGCACTTCGACGTATGCGTTTTACAAAAAAAAGTAAAAGTTAAAATTGAAATAAGCTCACATACCGTTTTTCGATGTGAGTTTTAATCCAAAAAAAAGTAAAAGTTAAAATTGAAATAAGCTCACATACCGTTATTCAATGTGAGTTTTAATCCAAAAAAAAGTAAAAGTTAAAATTGAAAACCGCTCAAAACACATATATAACACTAAATACAATAGTTTTTGATCAGAACTCTTTTTCACTCTTAATAATAAATCTACAGTGACTTGAAAATTAATGTCTATGCACAACATTGTACACTAATTTAACGATTTTAACTTTATTTAGGTTAAATGTCAATTAGCATAGTTCTCTACTATGATCGTTTTTCACTTTTATTTTATTAAGGTGTGTACAGAAACAATTAAAACAAATTAAGAAAATAACATTAAGTAAATAGTTTTTGGGTTCAGAATACAATATTATATTTTCTTTGATATTCTATTTGCACACTAAATAAATTTCAATGCACAGACGCTTATTATATTTAAGTGTGATTTCAATCTTTTCAGAAAAAGTAAGAGTATGGAATAAGGTAAAACCATTTTTTAAAATACATCTTTGATCTTTAAATTAAACTTTAATTTAGTTAAATCTAGGCGTTTTTATCTTTTAAATTGTATTCTCACTTAAGTTATAATTAAGTGTGTACAAACAAGTTTAAAACACATATATAACACTAAATACAATAGTTTTTGATCAGAACACATTTTCACTTTTAATAGTAAATCTACAGTGAACTTAAAAATTAATGTCTATGCATTAACATTGACTTTATTTAGTTTGAATGTTAGATCAAGTAGCATAGTTCTATATTATGATTGTTTTTTTGTTTATATTTTATTAAGATGTGAACAGAAACAATTCAAACAAATTAAGAAAATGACATAAATGACACTCAACTAAGTTTCTTAATCAGTAAAAAACTGTTATTTTTAACTGTTTCATCAACATACAGGCCTTTAACCCACATTAATAGTGATACAGGGTAGTCATGTTTCCTAAAAAACTGGAATTTTAGGTTTTATACAAAAACCTTAGAATTAGAATCTTTTAAAAAAAAAAGTTTAACAAGTATTTAAAAAAAGAACTTCTAAAAACCTGAGAGGTTATAATAACCAGTAACCTGACCACATTAATAATAGTAAAGTTCCTAATGAATTTAACAATATTTTAGATTAAAATCTTGGTCATATAATATTTAAATAAATAAAATGATATTGGTTTTTAGACCTTATTTCTAAATTGAGTCATTTAAAAGTTTATACTGTTTTATTGTAATTATTTTATGTACTTTTAGTAAAAACACATTAGCAATTGTTATTTTTACATTTAACAATAAACAGTTTATTTTCACAGTTTAGTACTTAAAAAAGCCTAAAAGAAATTTTAAAAACCAAATACCACCCTGTTTACAAAGAGAAATGCATTAAAGTTTACTTTTTACTCTAATGTATGCTCTTCTAGTAAAAAACTTCTTGCTTTTCCTTTAACAAGTATTTTACAAACACTAAACCTGGTAGAGTCCTGGAAAAACCTGGAATTTGAGAAACTTTGGCTAAAAAATCTAAGAAAACCTAGAATTTTTAACAAAAATCACTAAAAACCCTGAAATTTTAAACAATATTTACAAGTTGAGTATTAAAATTTTGACTAGACAAAAAAAATCTATTGTACAGGCAAAATGAATTTTCATCATTTTTTATTTAAAAACACATTTAAAGTAGCTATACAGTATCTTTTTAAGTATAATTATACTGTTTAACACATTTTTTACCTTAAACTTTATTTTAAATTATAATTTGACCCAGAAGCATGAACTTTTAAAAGCCTGGAAGAAATTCAGAAAACCTGGAAGAAATTTAAAAAAAACTAGTGGCAACCATGTATTTTGAATTTTTTGAACTCTGGCTGCCTTATGACAGTTTTGTTTTTTTATTTGCAAAAATTAGGATATTTTTATATTTTTTAAAAATCTCAGGACATAATTTTTCTAGGTTTTAAATGAGATTTAGTTGATCTAGTTTCAATATTTTATTATTTTAAATCAATTTTTTAAAGAATTAGATTTTAATTAACATTAAAAATTAAAAAAAAATAAGGATTTGAAATAACTCAGGATGTCATTTTTTGGTTATTCAGGATTAAGTATCAAAGAGATCAAACAATCAACAAAGGTCTAACAATAACACTTTTACTGTCCAAAAATAGATAAAGAATAAAGTCTATTATTTAAAATTTCTTACTGGCTCGTTTTTTAGCAAACTAACGAAGTTCTAATAAAATATATATGAATTTTGAAGCTTTAGTACCCAAGTTATTGTTTACCAATGATTAAGTTTAAAAGTAAATATATTTATAATTTAAATAAATGATTTAACTGTATGAACTGCAACTTAATTTATAACCAATGGGTTGCTACAGATTTAAAAATTGTTATGAATTTTACTAGAATATTAACACATAATTAAAACACAAAATTCAATAAAGCAGTTCATTAAATATTTGGTAGTGAAAATAATAACATAAAGCTAAATCAAAATCAACACAAATCTGATAAATTACACAAAAATTAACTTTTTTCAAAAATAAAAAACTGTAGTAGTTATAACTTATTGTTTCATAAACTTTGTTGGTAAATCTTCTACTAACACATTTTTTAATATTTAATAAAAGAATTTAAATAGTAATAACAGTCACAGTTCTTTAAACTTTTCAACTGGCTATAATTGGTAGAATATCTAGAATTTAAAATTTTATCACATTATATTTAATAAATGTAAGCATGTATAATATAACAACAAAGTTAAAAGTGTACCACTTGTAAACTATTTATTTATTCAAACTCCCATGCTATATAATAGTACATGTATATTGCTTAAGTTTTAAAAAATCTGAATTATTAAAATAAAATATACTTGATTTATTAAACTTATTGTTGAATTTTTTAGGAAGTTTTAATTTAATAAAATATCAACTAAAGTAATTTGTCTAGATTAAATTTTGATAAAATATGTAAAACATTTAAGCTTTATGAAGTTAAACACCCATGCTATATAATAATACCTATAACTAAAGTATTATATAATATAACTGAGCATGTAAAAATATTAACAAACTTCTTTATTAAAAAAATTTTTAAAACAATATTTAATACTAAAACTAGAGTTTCTGAACTTTTACAACAAATAAAAATTTGTTTGTTTTATGAAAACAATTTTCTATATCTCAAAATGTTAAAGATCTTATAGCAGAATTATTTTATTGCAGTTTTATAATATTTTTCATCATGAAAAAATGTAAATACATGGAAGGTTCGAAGAAAATAAGCTCGAAATTCAAAACTTATTTATGATTTTAAAATAAAGTAAAAAAGTTTTTGTTTACACAGTAAAGTCATTTAGAAAAAATAACATCTGCTTTTATGTCATTTATTAAATCTGTAAATAAGACATTTCATATAAATAACCATTAGAAGTTTTGTACAAGGCTTTAATAATGACTTATTAATTCAAAATTTGACTTAATATAATAATAAAACAAATTTTGTTGTTTTCTCAACCAAATAAAAAATAGTATTTAGTTTTTAGTGTTTTAAGAAGTTTTCATTTTTCCTTACTACCTGACAAAAAAGCCAACACATTCAAGCAAAAAACGAAGTGCTTTTTACGCAAGTTATAAATACATTTAGTTAGCTTTGTTGTACAAGATAATCAAACTTTTATTTCCAACGATGAGAACAGCGGTCTGTGATTGGACGACTCCGTGTTTGTTTGTCACGTGACACGAATGATTACCAATATCGCCATCTGACGGATGATATATTTGCAGGAAGTTTGAAGTTGCTCCCAATATTCTTCTCAGTCCACCGACATCAAGACTAAATATAAGTTTAAGTTAAAGAAGTTATGTTCTTATATTTTAAGGTGTTTGTTATGTAGCAGCTTAGCTTATTACAGAATTAAAACAAAATCTCAGAACTACTTTTTATCGTGGTTTGAAAACTTTAAATAAAGTTAAAAGAGAACGTAATTTAGGATTTATATAAGAAGTTACCAATTTGATTTAATTTAATTTTGAAAAATTTGTGTAATTTTATGTTTGTAAATTTTTAATTTTGTTTAATTGTTAAGATTTAGGTATAGAGGCTTTGTTTAACACAAAATTTAAATAATTAAAGCGTTGCACAAAAAAAAATGTTATAGGAAACTGTAATATTTTATGGTAATAAAAAATAATGATAAAAACTTTAAATTTAAATTACAACCTAACTCACAGCATCGTAACTATCTAAGGACTGTATTTTTCAACGACCACTAATGTTTTGTCAACTTTATAAATTTTTATCTAAACTTGTACACTATTACGTTAATTACTACACAGACTATAATTGAAGTTCAATTGTTTTGATTTTACAATTGGATAAGTATGTTTTTGGTTTTTTAATTAAATTTACTAAATTATATATTTTTATTTTTATTAAAAGATTTAGTTCATTTACTTCTAATTGTTTTAATAATAAAACTTAACTAATAATTTTCCCATAGTTGTTACAATAGATTAAATGTTTTTTTTTTAATTATTTTCCTAATAGACAGAAATTTATATAAATTCGATTGTTTTGTTATTTAAATAAAAATCACACCTTTAAATATTTATGACACAATAACTATCTTGTTACAGTATCTGTATCAAAAATAAATTGTAGTAAAATTGAACAGACAATAAACTCCTAAAGCGCATGAGGCAAAAATCATTTAAGGTCACCTGACAGTGACGTACGAGCAAAACATCAGTTTCGCACTTTAACAAAAGTGAACTTTCGGCTGTATTATTACAAAACAACCAGTGTGCTTTTAGTTGCTTTTAGTTTGAGTGTTTGGGAAAAAGCATAATATCAAAATAAATTAAAACTAACTCTTTCACAGGTTTTTCATTTTTCACTGAAACTCGCATTCCCCGTACTCTGCCACTTCGACCACGAAGAACGCGCCACCTCGCGGCGGATCCACTTTCGGGTGGGAAATTATGCTTTTCCTCGGCCAGCTGCAAATTTATTTGTTTGCTGTTACGCATGTCGCAACGTGGTCTTCTGTTTTGAAATTTCGCGCATTTTTTTTTGTGAATTTTAGTTTAACACATTGTGACAAGGTTTTAGCTTCCTTTTGTTTGTATATATAAAATTACAACAAGGTTGATTTTAATAATTTTTTCTAATAGCGCATACTGTTTTAATGTTTTCAATCTTAAATTAAGTATTGTTTTGCTTCCAAATGTCATTTGGTTAATGAGAATTTTTTTTTGTGTTTACTTTGTTATAATACATAGTATAAAAACATTAAAGCAATTTTTATTTTCATTCACTTCCGGTAATTAATATTTTAATACAAACTAACTGAGTATGACTACGGTATTTGATTTACATAACATTTATTTTACAGTTATTTCTATCTTTACCAATATTTATCTTCACTTTTTATTTGTTTTTAGGTTTTTATTGTTTAATGAATGTTTTACTATATAAATACAGTAAGGAAAAACCTTTAACTACAATCACTAGTGTAAATAAAAAGTAGTTGATAATTTTTTTGACTATAGGCTTGTTTTGACATAAGCCGTAAACATTTAATTAATCTTTAAAACTAACAAAAAAAATTAAGTCATTTTTTATCTATGCAAATTTCAAGCAAAGTGGTCGATTATGTAAACTAAACAAACATGTAAATATATTTAAATTACTTTCCTCAGGTCTAATCCAGTTTTTCAACTTAAATTAGACAGAATATATTAAACTAGGTTTATTAATATTTTTATTGCTTTTGTCTTTTTTTAATTATCTATCATTACTAAACGAATCAAATGAAAAAAATAGTTATATTACTTTGTTATACTGTTCAATAACACAATAACATACAACATACATTAACCAACTTTAAAAAAAACCATCAGTAAAACCTTCAATATATAAACAAATTAAATTGTTTATATATTTTTTTATTCACTGCATACTAACATGTAAGCTTTCTAACCTTGAGGCGTTAACTCTTCGCTCACAATCACGTGATCGCCCAACGGAGCACCTGACGGCGAAGCTGACGTAATCACCGTCACGTTCACCCAGTTGCCACGGCAACCGTCAGGCTCCCGTTGAAACTGTTCCACGAACTCGCTCCTCGCCCGTCGAACAGCTCGTAGTCCCTTCCTCCCGCCTCCCCCGCATCCAGCAACAGCGGCTGCCGCTCCGGGCGTGACGTCACCGTCGCTTTCCCCCGCGCACACGAGCTCAATGACGTCATCGCTTTTGGTGACGTTTGAAGGTTGTTTTGTGAACCGGATGTTGGGGATCGAGCTTCTCACGAATTTTTCACTTCGGCAGCTGAAGTGAGAAATTGGTTATCAAAAGTTTATACATAAAACTTAAGTTATTTAACACCAAAAGAATTATTGGATGCATGGTAATTAAAAATTTCTAGTTGAAATTTTTGATTTAGTCTTAGAAATAAAAAACCGGCGGAAGTGAAGAAGCCTAAAATTTCTTGTGCCAAACTCAAGGCTTTGATTACACACTCGATCATTAGACCATACTGTGGTCAAACTTCTACGATTAAACATTAAAAGTTTTTTATAAAACATTTTTTTTGTTTTTTCTAAGTTTTCTTAAATTAAAAAGAAAATTTTAAATTTAAGAATTTAATTAAAAAATATTTATAAATATTTTAAATAATTAGTAAAATAATTATTCAATATTAATTTTTTAAAAATTTTATTGAATTTTAAAAAACAGTATCATATTTGTACTTATACACAGCTGAATGAGCCAGTACAACAATACAAAGTTTTTGTATAAAAACAAAGTTACGTTATGTAAGCAAATAGTGCTTTCAAAAATGCTTGTATGACAGTTAATACTTTTTAATCCACCAAAAGATGTTTGTACCACAAAATCAAGTTTTATTTAAAAGTAAAATTACAATGACAAATGAAAATTATATTTGTAACCACAATAATAGACGGCTTTATTTATTATCAAAGTTTAAATATTGACTTGGTTTGTTTGACGAAAAAATTTTAGTGTACAGCTAAAAAAAATTTAAAGTGTATTCAAACTTGTAATGTATATCTCTTTAAAATGGTGTTTTATAGCTCAAGTATCCCCTCCTATATTTTAATCAAAGTGTGTTCAAAACAGATTAAATAAAGTTGTTTTGGTCGATTTGTATATTTACTCACAATGAAACTAGAATTAGGTACTAAATTTTATTTTAAAATCTTTGTTTTCATTGAAATTTAAAAAAATGAATCACACAGTGAACATTTATAATAAAAAAAACATTTGATAATAGTAATACAAACTTATATTATAATTACATAAACCAGGTATTTAGTTCTGTAAAAAAAATTTGTGTACTTTAATATGAAAAAAATGAATTTTTCTGATCAAAATTAACTTTCCTGTATCATTTAAATTTAAGTTACGTTTTTTGTTATTTAAATCTCTATTAACTTAATAAAAACAACCTGAAATGTATTTGAATTTCAATTAGCCATTGAAACAAAAAAACACAACTCATCAATTCACTTTGTTTATCGCCACGATTTGAATGAAGCACCCAGCAAGTCTCTCTCCATTAACTGCAAGTGAGTTAAAAATATTTTAAAATAAAACGTACATGTCACCGTGGAAAACTGGCTAATTTTAAACAAATACCTTTGCTAGCACATATGCATTTAAAATTATAACAGTTACAGTTTGTCGCAAATTTTAAATAAGAAACTTGATTGTAGTTGTATACAGATCTATATTTTTACATATTAACGAAATACAATTAACGTTTTTAAAAGCTGTATAAACCTTTTTTTTTTTATAAACCACAATGAATATATATAACATAAATTTATAATTAACAGAAATATAAATAGCATTATGTTATAATTACCTTCAAAGGAGCGAAATCTAAACAAATTGTATTTAACTAAGCTCAACTTAAAAAGGAACATTCAAGACATAGATACTAAAGAGCTCCACTGAAACAAAAAGATAAAAACCTCATTAACCACTTGTTTGCTAGGTTCTGTTATCCTAGGCCAATTGAATTCAAAACAGATATTTTCTGGTGATGGTTACAATAAACATTTTGAATTTAATAGATTTTGAGAAAAAGGGAGTTTTATAGATGACATTGTTTGTTTTATTATTCAGAACTAGAATGTCTATGGTAGCAAATGATACACTCCATGCCAAAAGAACTATGAAGTGAAGCGTTGCTTAACAATGCTTGGTTAATTAAAGTAAACAAAGCATTTAACTAGGGGCTGCAAATGTTTTGTGGTTGTTAAATTCGTAAACAATTAATAAATATTTACAATGATTTAAATTCGTAAAAGAATTGTTTTAAATGTGAAACAACGTACACAGCCATGGTGTGATAAAATAGTATATAAATAAAAGTCACTGAAAGTCTATCTCATCCTATGTATTTAGAGATAAAGACCTAAAATTTTCAGGAAATGTGTTTTTAAAAATCTGTCACAAAAACTTTTTGGATTTTAAAGAAGATTTTAAGAATTTTTGGTCACAAGTTTTCTAAAACTTGTTACATTTTTTTTTGCAAGGAGCGTTTTCTGGAAATTTTAGTAATTCAGTAACTATTGAGAAAGATTAATAGGTAGATAACTTTAAAAAGGCAGTATATATTATAGAGAGGGTGTAATTGTTTTGAAATTTTTTGCTAAGTGAGCAATTATGAAAATAAGCTTGTAAAAAAAAAACATTTATGAAATCAATATGCTAAAAATAGTTGTACACTAATAAATTATTATTCAACAAATAGGTCCATAACACTAAGTAAAATGCTTATTAATAATAAGACTTACCTGTAAAGTTTGTAAAACAAAACATTAGTTACACGTCAATTCAATTTCAGACAATTCAAATTTAAACAATTCATATTCTGAAATTTAATTTTAAAGGACCATAACTAAAACATAATATGTAATATACTACAAACTTTTTTATTCATTATTTTTTTTTAATATTTATGGATATATATCTAAAACTAGCTTTAAAATATAATAATATTTCATAATTTTTTTTTTAATGTTTTTTTCCAAACAAAAAAAAAAATTGTAAGTATCAATTACAATTGTTGGAATTTGAATCATGTGCACCCCAAAATATTATTAAAGGTTTCAACATACATAATCTAATATTTTGTTACATAAAACTAACCTAAAAGCAGACTGTCTTTCTGACAGAAATGACAACCATAAACTGTAATTCTAGGAGTGGTGGTGGTATATCTTTTCTGTTTGAACTGCCAATTTACCAACTTACTTCTGTGTTTAATTGAAAATACTTACTATCAACATCTCAACCATTGTTTACACTTAATATGTACTGTTTAGTTGTGTTTTATACATTTACTCTTTTGTTTTATGAGCAGTTAATTTATTGAATTTTCTTATATAAGTTATTGAATATTGTTTAAGAATTCTTGAAATTTTTAGCTGTAAAAGACATAATTTATAAAATTTTAATAAATCAGACGTGTTGCAACTTATCTTTTAAATTTACATATATTTATTTTGCTTAAGTTTCTAAGAATAACAAATTAAAATGGTAAAAGCAGTTAAGAGTGTTTAATATCTTGTGTAAAAAAAATAACTTTTAATTTATTATATTAATGATAATGGCTTAAAAAGTATCTAAATTACCTATTATATATTCTACAAAATTGTTATATTTCATATGTGCAACCCAGCTGACTTTCATTGAATTTCAAACAGTATAACAAACTAGTAAATAGAGTATGTATTATCAAGTATAACTACATACCAGATAAGTTTATGTACTTCTATAGTATTTTTTAGTTGAGGATGCGACTTTAAAAATAATCTTTAAGTTAAATAAAGTATACTTTAATTTATGGTGCTTTTTACAGTTCAAGAATTATTATGTAAATAGAGAGATATTCTGTAGTAAAAAAAGTTAAACTGACCTTTTTTTTTGGTATACCAAGTGTTTTCACAAGTACAACAAATATAATTAAGTTAAAACATTTTAAAATCATTTAAAAACAATATTCTATTCATATTCTACTTTTATGATGTTAAAAAACACTGTTGGTAAAACTTCTATGGTTAATTTTTGTCTGTAATCTATGTGACAGTTTTTATTTGTAATGGTAAGTGCTTCAAATGTGCATGCTGACCTGGGTTTGCCAAACTTAGTTTTATTTTTGTTAAATATATAATCAATATAGTTCTGATGAAGCATTTACTTAAAAAAAAGCATAATATTTCTTTAAAAAAAAATATACTTTATTGTAGATAAACTAATTAATTTTAGTTGCATTCAGTGTTTGATTTTAGTAAAAGTTCTTTATCAAAAACCTTTTTTATGATTAAGTCATCTAAATATCAGTAATGGACTTATTGTAAAAACTTAATGAACATTAGTTAAAATTTGAGGTAAAATTACATTTTAATGAAGCCTTTGTTTGCTTTCTAGTCTGTGCCTTCAATAAGAAACCTAAGAAACTAAGTGGCTTTGATTACTTAAGGGCATAGGGGGGTCCAATATTATTTTTAATAAAAATAACATTGTATCTTATATAAAAGTTTTAAGTACAAGCTACAAGCCAGTTTTTATAGAATAAAAAATCTTATTTAACTTTTGAGATATTGCAATTTTTATAAAAAGTTTCTGATACAAACGTAAGGACCGCAAATTTTTTAATGTCAATTTTCTTGGAAATTTAAAAAATCACTAAAAATCTATCTCCTCCTTCATTTTTTGAGCTAGAGACCTCAAACTTTCAGGAAATGTTCCTTTTGTAATTAAGAAGACTTGGAATATTAAAATTTCGAAAATAATAAAAAATAAAAATTTTAGATAAAGAAAGCAGAAAAAATAGGTGTTTTTTTTAATTTTATTTTTCAAGATTAAAAAAATTCTGCGTTCAATCTTTTTGAAATTTAATAATACACTTTCTGTAAAAATTTGAAGAAGATTGCTTAAAAATGAAGGAGGAGATAGATTTTTATCGAAATGGTCTTTTTTTGCATTTTTAGTTTGCGCCTTGCATTAGGAACCTATTGATGTCACCGACTTTAATCGCTCATATCTCAAAAAATACTTTGAATTTTTTCAAGCGGTTAAAAATGTCTGATAGCTCAGCTGAAACTCTATAAAATAAGATCAACTTGTAAAAATCAAGGTGGATCCCCCCTATGCCCTTAAACTCTCAATAGTTGCTTTAGTTTATTTAAAGGTCATATATGAGTCCAACATATTTTTAACAAAACATAAAATTGGCTTTTATTTGATAAAATTGAGTAAATTATGTAGGATTTAAAGAATAAAAACTTGGTTTATTTTTAAGCCTTGGTAGACTCATCAAATTTTAAGAATTAACTATGTTAAGCTAACAAAAAGATAAATATTAAGGGCATAAGGGGAAAAAGCCAGGTTTTTTACAAGTTGATCTTATTTTATAGAGTTATTTCTAGGCTTCAAGATGCTTTTTATCATTTTAAAAAATTCGAATTATTTTTTGAGATATGACCAGTCAAAGTCGGGCCACATAATAGGTTCCCTATGGAAAGGGAAATCTAAAACAGCAAAAAAAGACTATTTTGTTTAAACTTTTCAACCATTTTTTCAAGCAATCTTCTTTAAACTTTCACAGTCTAATCTTTATACAATAACAAAAAAAAACATTACTTGTGATTTCAAAAAAATTTAAAAAGAAATAATTTTTTTTTGAAATTTTTTTTTTTGTCATAAAATTTTTACATTTCAAATTATCAAAATTTATAAGTTTTGTTTTTTTTATAATGTAAGAAACATTACCTGAAAATTTGAAGAAGATTGCTTGAAAATTGAAAAGGAGATAGATTTTTGGTGATTTTTAAAATTTCCAAAAAAATTGACCCCAAAAAATTTCTGGTCCACACATTAGTATTGGAAACTTTATACATTAAATAAAATATCTCAAAAGTTAAATGATAATTTTTAATTTTATAAAAACTGTTTTATAGTTTGTAATTATAGCTTTCATATAAAAGCCCAATTTTTTGTTGTAAAAAAAAAGTGTTCACCCTCCTATGGCTTTAATTTTAGAAAAAATAAGTGGTCCCCTACACTATCAGGCACACCATTTATGAGATATAACCAGTTTTGACAGTTGGATTATTTGAATGTATTGAAGAAATATTTACATGACCAATTTTCTCAGACTTATGAAATAAATTACTAAAATTCTATCACCACCAACTTTTTAATGCTAATCTTTCAAGTTTTAAGAAATTTTCACTTTGGCTATAATAAATAACTTTTAAAAATTAAATTTTCTAAAGACAACTGATTTTATTTTGTTTACTTTTCTAACAACAAATCTTTAGAACGAAAAATCCACTTCCTAAAAGTTGTTTAAAATTTATTAAAGATTTGACTGAGAAAGTGTAAATTAATTGACATAATTCTTAAGTTTTAAATTATAACGTTTTTAGAAAAAATATAGATTTTGATAAAAAATTCTTACTATTATTATTTTTGAATTTTTAAACATGAATTTTACTTTTATAATCCACATATCTTTGATATACATATGTTTTAGTAAAATTCAGTACTTTTTACTTTTGACTGAGAATTCTGAACTTATATTATTGTTGATATATTTTAGCATTTGTTAATGCTGACAATATTGGCCCTTTTTGGCTTAACTTTCAGATGGGTTTGGATATTAAGAAGTAGTTTATATAGTCAACAAGAATGGCTACTGGATTTTTAGAAGTTTATTCTTTTTTAGGTTTTCTACTTTTTGAAGTAGAAAATAAATTTTACAAGTAAAGAATTATTTTATTATTGTAAAATTAATGAATATGTACAATACTATTTCAAACTTACTTGGTAATAAATTAAACTCAAAAACTTTTTTGATGTATATAAAAGTTATTTCTTATGTAGTTTTTACTTCAATATCTTAGGTTTTTGTAAATTAGTTTTAAGACTTAATTTTTTTTTAAAGTATTAAATTCCAGGATTTAAAGAATGCTAGGTAATGTGGCAACCTATTAGAGATTTTAAATGGGTATAATTACTAAAGTATTGGTAGCTTGAAAAATCAAAAATTTTCACTTTTTAATTACTTTTTACAAAATATTTATAAGATAGTAAGCCTGAGATTATAGATAATAACCCTTGATGGTCTAAATATGTGGCAGCCATAAGTTATTTTTGCTACCAATTGAAAAAAGTTAAACTGATATAAGTTTGTTCACTTTAACTAAAACATTTTCAAATAACAAATTAACTTGCAGATTATGTTTATCAGGTGGCCATTCACCTGAAATTTAATAAAATTTTAAAAGTTAGGCAAAAATAATCTGGGAACACTTTAATATTAAATTAAAATCAACAATAAACCTAAAAATCTTGTTTCTTGACCAATTGTACTAGGAAGCTAACAAATTTTTGAATAAATTGAAATACACGCAAGATTGCATAACATTTAAAACTTTACTTGTTATTATACACACTTTAACTATTATTATTGTATCTTTTTATAAGTCAATCTTTTTGTTATATTAAAATTTAAATTAAAAAAGTAACAAGAAAACTTTCGACAGCCTTTAAAAAAACGCTAAAACAACAAGTGGCCACCCTGTATTAAGGGCGATATTAGTACTTAATATTGTATTACACATTGAATTTAATTAGAGACATAAATTTATATTGAAAACCATTATTTTGAAACTAATTAAAATTACTAGTCCATTATTAACATATAATTATCACTAATAAACTAACTTTAAATTTAAAATAATAATGTATTCTAAATTAAGTTGAGATGAGCTTATTACATAGTTCTATGACTTTATGAAGACTTAAAATAAGGAGCAATGGTCAAAACAGTGTAGTAATATTAATTGTTTTACCAGTCCCTTTTACAGGATTTAACAAAAAAGATGTTGACATATTTTATTAATAAAAACCCTCTTCATGTAACTATTTTTTAGGATTATTAAAATAATTTAAACTACAATATAATAAACTCTTAATTAGAATAGATTAGCTCAAGATTAAGATTTTCTTACTAAATTAAATTTTTTTTAGTTATTTATGTTGCCATACTCTTGCTGTTATAATACTAATAATTGTTAATAATTTTGTTAATTAATACAATTTATAAACTATAAGTCCAGATGTAAAGTTTTATTAAAATATCATATCAATTTTTAATAATTTTTTTGTAATGATATTTCCATAGCAATCTTGTTGATGAAGAAACACATTTAGTTCTTAAGTGAGTATTTAAAACTCAAAGTTTATCAATTAGTGAAAAATAAAAAACTGAATTTGGTTAAAAAACCTACTTTGTTATAGTTTTCATTTTAAACACTATCAAAGTTTTGAATTAAACTATTATTATATTTACTTATAATAACTATACCCCACTTCACTGACAATAACTATCTTAACTTATATGTTAACTTTAGTTTAATTTGAAAATAAAGGTGAATCACAATAACAGTTTTAATTTAAATAAACTACTATAATCAAAAATATATTTACATAGTAAGAACAATGAGTAGTATACAATGATTTAGAAAAAAATAGTATCAGATTGATGTTATTGATTAAAGCACACAAGTGAAATCTTTTTTTAACTAAAAGTAAAAATTTTAAGTTTAATATATAAAAACACTATTGATATGTCAAAATTTTATTACAGTTAAAAAAAAATATTTTAAAATGAGTTAAATAAAAAAAAAACTGTTTTTTTTTGATATAAATTCATTTATTGTTTTTTATAATTTCGAATTAGTAAACTAATTATAACTTTTGTTAACTTGTAAATAAGTTTAACTAGTATGACTAAATTTATATTTAACAATCTAATTAAAAATTTCTTACATTCTCTTAATTATACAGATTTAGATAAAAGTAACTACCTTTAATTACTTATTTTTCCATAAATCAAATATAATAGTTCAATTAAAGTTAATCTAAAATGTTTTTTAAATGATGTCTAACTAAAGGTTTATAGTATTTCTTGACAGCGCGTAACTAACATATCACGTAAAGTATTGAAAAAAGCATTGGGCTCATAAGTCAGAGATTGTGAAACCAAGTTTTGTTGGCAGCAGATTTTTTTATCAAAATTTAACTTTTTACATTAATAGTTCGTTTTGTGTAATTCACATCTTTTAGCTTTAAAATGTTTCTTTTAGTTTAAGTTACTGCTAATTTTATTCTATATTGTTAAATTTACTTAGTTTAATTAAAATTATTATCTTCGATAAGTTAATAAAATATTTCCATTTATTCTTTTTAAACTAGATCATTACTTTTGTTCTAAAATAAAGAAGTTAAAAACTTAAAAAAAAAAGGTTTTATATTCCTTAAGTTAAATATTTTTAGAATTTAAACTTAAAAATTTATAGTAAATGTGTATATTAATACCTTAAGCTTCAACAAACTTCAATATTAAACATAATTTAAAGCTTGTAGTAGTTTTCAGTTTTAATTGATATGCTTTGTAATTTAAAGTAGTTCATTTTCGAACTGAAAATTTACAAAGTCTTTTAATAATACTGCAATGCTGTACAATTTTTGAGAAAAATCAATGGTTTAAAGATATGATTTGATTACTAAGAGATAGTTCTATAAAAAACTTGAAGTGTGCTTAATTTTATTGTTATCCTTTACTATAATAACATCTGATATTTCAAAACTTTTTACTAAATAATTTAAATAAAATTTTTTGATATATAAAATAAAACCAACCTTTTAAAACTAATACTATTTTAATGATCAAACTATAAACTTTGGCATCATATTTAAAGGAAGAGTTTTAAATAGTTAACATTCAATAACTGTAATTTTTAACTTGTAAAAGCATTTTAGTTTTAAACAATTTCGTTTTAAAAATTTATTGAGTATTAACTTATTCTTTTGAATAAAACCATAAAACAGTTTTTAAACATCACTGAATATCTTTAAAAAGTTGTTTGCAAAACTGTTAAAGTTTTAAAAGTTCAAGTGATTTCATCTTCTTGTTGAGCTACCTTGATGAATAAAGAAAGTTAAGCTTAAAATTTTCAATAGATAATTATATTATAAAAAAAAAGTTAATTAATTTAACTAATATCTCTGTATTTATTTAAAAAATTTTCTATTGGCTTTTAAAAGAATTTGGTTTGTACCAAAATTATCATGTTTTAAGACTTTTAACGTGAAGTTAATTTAACATTTATAGTACGTTCTTTTAAATAAAAGAAAACATACATTTTTAAAACATCTTAAGTTAAATAAATATAATGTTGCGTGTCAACAAATATGAAAAATGACAACTGTTTTTTATTTAAGTAAACTAATTATTTCATGAAGTTATAAAAAAACATCATTTTTCAATTTCTTTTAGTGTTAACTTTAAAGTATTGGTTTTTTCAACTTACTAAGTTTATTATAGAATCTTATGTTATGATAGTCTTAAAACAAACTTTTATATTCTAAACTTTCATTATAGTTTCATAAAAGTTTCATATTTTATTTTTGATTGAAAAGTTCGCAATCTCTTGCCACCGAAACCGGTCGCAAATAAAATATGAAATTTGCATAAATCTATTTAATTAAACTTTCATTATAAAATATTAGTTTTAAACACTATTTTTGCACTTAAATTTACGTTTAATAAAAATAATTTAATTGAATAGTTTTGTTACTTTCAATATAAATTTAAAGTGATTTTGTTTGAATATGTATACTTAAATTCTAAAATTTACTTTTACCTCAAAAATATTAAACGACTTCAAATATTCAATCCCTGATATTTAATCGAATTGCAGTTTTGTTTACATGAATGCTAAACACAAAATGGATTTTGTTTACATTTTAACAATACACTTTCTATGTAGAAACAACACTCTTTTTATACAAATAATGTGGAGCTCTTGTTTTTGTTAATATGGAAATGGTATAGATCAAGGTTCCTAAACTTTTTTGCAAATGGCCCCCTTTAAAGAAGTTGAAAAAGCAATGGCCCCCTTCAACAAGATTACTCATAAAATACACATAAACCTTTTTCTTTTGCTCTTCATCTGGAACTGAAGAATATCTAGTGTAAGTTTCTAAACTACCATAAAATACACATAAGACCTTTTTTTTTGGTCTTTATCTGCAACTCAACAATATCTAGTGTAAGTTTTAAATTATGGCCTCATGGCCCACCTGTGGCTCCTTTACTGCTCATGGCCCCCTCTTCCCCCTTTGCTGCTTGTGGCCCCCTGAGTATCTGTCATGGCCCACTTTGGGAAACCCTGGTGTAGATCCTTTACATTACCTTTTAGACTTTAAGTATGTTTTAGTTATTAGTTATACTATTTATATTATGAAGACAAAAGTATTTATTGTCAAAATTGATTATATTTTATATTTTCTATCAGTTTAAATATATCAAATAATTATCTATTAGTCTAAGAGGGTAATATGTTACTACTATGTCATACAGGGTTGCCACTCGGTCAAGAAAAGTCAGGAAATCAGGAAAATTCAGGAAAAATTTAAAAAAATGATAAAGTCAGGAAAAGTCAGCAAATTTGATAAAATTTAAAATTAGTCAGTTTTTGTCAGTTTAAATTCACAAAATTCCTTGTTTTCCAAAACCTTCAAATGGTAAAAATTAATTAAAAGTCCTTTAAAGTCAGTAAAAAATTCTAAAATTTTCTTGAAACTTACAAATATATTTAATTTTATTTCCAATGCCTTCACCTGGTGTAAGTTAGTAAAATATCCTTTATATAACTGCAAAAATTTTCTATTAACATATTAAACAAGTACCCTACTTGAACAAGCAGATTTTGTAAGCTTTTTAGTAATGATGATCTGTAGCAAGGACACTTCCATAGTGAAACTGTGATATATACACAAAAGTTTATCAAGCATAATTTTAGAATCAAAGTGTTTTTTGTTTAAATAATTTAGTTTAGTATTTTATGTAACAAGTTAATGTGTATACTTTACATCTTTATAATGTTTTCAAAGTTGTTTAAATCTATAAATTAATTTATAAGAGAGGTATATGCCAAGTTAAAGTTTACTTATTATTTAATTTTTAGAATAACTTAAGTTTTTGAAGTAAATAAGAGTATATTTATTTGTTACAAGTCTTATACTGAATGATAAGAGGAAATATTATATACAACAGATATATAGTTTTTTTATGTCTTTTTTTACAGTTACTAAAGTATATTCTTTTTAATTGATTTTTAATTAAAGGATTTTATAGTTTGGGTAGTATTTTATTAAACTATGTGAACAATTTACAGAAGTAAAAATGATTTAAAAAATCAGGAAAATTTTGGTTAAAAGTCAGGAAAAAGTCAGGAAATTTTTCTCAGCTTGTTCAGTGGCAACCATGGTCATATATAACTGACCATTAACATCAAATAAAGTATCTATAGTAGATAAATTAGTTAATATCACATTTTGTCTAATTGCTAAACATTTGCTTGGAGATTTGAGTTTTAGGGTGTGTCCACATATTTTGTTTTAAATCATGACTACTTGAATTTGTGATGTTTTATGAATGTTAAGTTACTAAGGGTTTGTTTAATGGGAACACCACACATTCCAGCTACTCAGGATAATTTATTAATTTGTTTTAACTTGAGCTAATAAAGACTAATTTGATATGATATTTAAAAAACTCAGACTAACTAAGAATGTTTTTTTTTTGCAAATTTCTAGCTAGTTTAGATATTTTTATTGAATTTGTGGTAATTAAAAAAATCGTTATCATGCTTATAAATTTAGATTTTGTTAATTCTTAAAGCTGATAATTTGGTGTTTAACTTTGTTAAGTAAAAATACTTTTATTAAAACTTAGAAATTTGTATTTTTTAAAATTTTATATAAATTAAGTTGAAATTAGACTAACTTAATGCAACTCAGACTGTTATTTTGTATTAAGTTGTTTAAAACTTTTTTAATTGATATCTTATTTATTTTTCCTTATTTTACAACAACTAAGAATAGCAAAAAACCTGAAAAGAGCTAGAAATTTAAGTAACTTTTACATCTTAAGTTATGAAGTTTTGGTTTGACAACAATAGCTATCATATTGATAACTGTTCAAAATATATTTTTAATTGTTTGCTAATAAAAGATCCTAGTAAAGTAACTTCACTGGAATATAAATAAAAACAAATTATACAGTAATCTTCCTTTATTCTACCAACATATGTTTCTGTGTGTTGATTATTGATATTTTTTTGTTATCATTAATTTTTTTTATATTTAGAAACACATTTAGTAGAGTAGGTTTACAGTATCTTTTCAATGTTGTTATGGTATTTACAACAGCTTTTTATCTTTAAATTAGTTATATATATAAAAGAATACATCCAAAAAATTGTACTTTTGATAACCTTGGAAAAAATTTCTCAAAAACATTTGGAAACCCTGTATTAAATTGTTAATCACTAAATTTTTCAGTTTTATTGTTTAGTTTACTAAATCTTTTATACTGTTGTTTAAAAAAATAATTGTGTTTATGTTTTTGAATAAAATGTAGTCCTTTTAAAATTACTAATTATTATTATATATTAAGTGTTGATGTTTAGCTAAAAAAATTATTTAGACACGTCCTACATAAGTTTTGTAATATTTAGTTTCCTCTCTTTTTAGTTAAGTTAATCTCTAAATTTAAGTTTTTAAACGAAAGTTTCAACCTCAATTAATTTCTTAATATTAGTTATTATGAGTAAAGATATGTGTTCCTTGTGGGAACGGGTCTAAATTGCGCGAAGACAAAAGTGCGCGAGGTTACTAAATTGCACGCGGGGACTAAATTGCACGAGAACAAAATTGCACGAGTGTACAAAATTGCACGAAGATACTTTTGCACGAAGACTAATTTGCACGCGGGAACAAAATTGCACGAGGGGACAAAATTGCACGAAGACTATTTTGCACGGAAGGTCGATTTTGCACGAGTTACAATTTTGCACGGAAGGTCAATTTTGCACGACAGACAGTTTTGCACGGAGGGTCAATTTTGCACAAAAAATATCTACTTAAAATAACTAAATAAAAAATATATTAAAACCTTTATGTTTTATAAAAAAAAATAATAAGCATGTGCTAGTGTAGTTCATTCTAATTTAACCAGGTTTAAAATAATTTAATTTTTTTTTTTTAATATGTATAACCTTTTTTTAATTGAAACTAAATTAATGTGTTTAAAAATTATTATAAATTAAAATTTCATTTTAATAAAAATAAAGCTAGAATTCTATCATACTTAAAATAATCCTTATTTAAAAATAGACATGTATTGATGTAAACATAAATTAAATTATAATTATACTAAATTTAAATATGAAATAAAACAAGATTTAAAAAAAAAATAAATAAATAAAATTTTACATGGGTAGGTGTTAAAATTGCGCGAGTGTACAAAATTGCACCAGGGGACAAAATTGCACGAAGATACTTTTGTACAGAAAAAACGAGCATGCGAAATAGTGAAACAATTAAATAAATTTAGAAAAGAGAAAATCCGTCTTTTGAAATTTTTATTGTGCATTGTACAAAAAGTTCTGTTACGGCTTTGTACTTCCATAAATTTTACTTAAAATTGTACTTTTTTGTTTTATATAAAAGTTTTAAACCTAATTTATATATCATTATTTTATATTTTTCATAACTTTATCTTAGTTGCATCAGTATTTGCACGCGTTTTAGTCTAATTAGCTCTTAAGTTTCTCCTGCTCTGTATTTTCTCTTTATCTAACCAAGACTTGCGAAAAAGCACTGTCAGAAGCAATTTTATTTTTACATTTTTAGAAGAAAAAGGAAATATAAGCTTTTGACTTAAATGAAACAAACAAAATAATACAACAGCTACAATTAGTTAATTTCTATTAAAAAAAAAAAAGTTTAGACAAATCTCTTTTTTTGGTAATTATATTTTAATAACGGTTAGAATCTAATTTTGTAATCTAGTTTTTATTTTTATTTATATAAATTTTTTTGATAGATTTTTGTTTATTATTTAAATTGTTCATTTTGACTTTTATATTTATTATTATTTCATTTAAATTTATTTAGTTATTTATTTCATTTAATTTGACTTTTTATATTAATTTTATTAACTCTTGTTTTGGACTTTTATTTAATGTAGTTATTATTTAATTTCTAATTTTTGTAAATCTTAAATATTATTTGATTTTTTAAAACTTATTTATTATTAAGTTAGTTGATTTTTTATATTCTAAATTTTTTTATTATTCAAAAAAATCTAATTAACATTTAATTTTATTTTACTTTAAAATATTTTTTTTACTTAAAAGTACTATATATATTTTTTTATTTACTTAAATTTTTCACTTTTTTATTTTTTACTTAATATTTTTCTTAATTTTTCGCTATTTAGTTATTAAATTTTTTTATTTTTTTGAATTATATGTAATTTTTTTTCGTATTTTTTATTATTAAGTTATAAAATTTTTAATTCTGTTTTTTTTTTTTTTACTTTTTGTTATTTAGTTATTAAATTTAATAATTCAGATTTTTTTTAATTTTTTTGAATAATATATAATTTTGTTTTGTATTTTTTATTATTAAGTTATAACTTTTTTAATTCTGATTTTTATTTTTCGTTATTTAGTTATTAAATATTATAATTCAAAATTTTTTTTTGAATATTATATAGTTTTGTTTTGTATTTTTTATTATTAAGTTATAAATTTTTTAATTCTGAATTTTTTATTTTTTAAATATTATTAAAAAATTTCGTGCAAAAGAGTCTTCTCGTGCAATTTTGTCCCCTCGTGCAAAAATGTCTACGCGCAATTTTGACCCGTCCCTGGGAAGGAAACAAAACCCGTGCAAAATTGACCCTCCGTGCTAAGTTGTCACTCGTGCAAAAATGACCCTTCGTGCAAAAGTGTCTGCGTGCAAAATTGTCTGCTCGTGCAAAAATATACCCTTGTGCAAAAGTGTCTTCGTGCAAAAGTGAGCCTTCGTGCAATTTCGTCTGCGTGCAATTTTATCTTTGTGCAATTTTGTGCTCTCGTGCAAATTAGTCTTCGTGCAAAAGTATCTTCGTGCAATTTTGTGTTTTCGTGCAATTTTGTCCCCTCGTGCAATTTTGTACACTCGCGCAATTTAGATACCTACCCGTTCCTTGTAACTAATAATTGAAGTGGATTAAGTATAACATTACTTTTATTATATTTTTGATATAGTAGGTTAGACAAAAGTGTATAAAAGCTAAGAACAAGTATTTTTTAACAACAACTTGAACTTTAGTCTTATCATGATAATTTTTTTTTTAAATAGAAATAGTTTTAGGGACATTGAAATAAAAAGTTTAAAAGTTAATATATTATACTTCAATTAATTTTTTTATTATACAAATTAGATTTGAATTAGTTTATTCATTTCACAAGTTACCACTTAATACTTACAAATTTAATCAAATATATATCAAAAGTAATTTCAAATAAATTGTTTAGAGGTTAACCAACTAATATTTTTGAGATTAATCTAGATATTATAACCAAGTTATAAAAAAGTTACTTATATCTTAGTAGCTCACTAGTTTTTCTATGATTAAATCAACCTGAAAATACAATTAAAAAGTCTAATTGTTGTTTAAAATAATTAAACTATTCAAAAAGTTTAATTACAAATTATATAGGGTACTTAAAAAAATAGAAAAGCTCTTTAAATTTGGCATATATTTTAAAAGTATAGATAATAGAAATTCGGTATACCCTTGTATGTAGATTGCAATAGAAATTAAATACAATATAATTCAAATTTTTAATAATAATTGTTATAAGTTCAGTAAGAAGTATTGAGATTAAATGAAATTTCATTAGTAACTAAGTTTATTTAATGTCTAATAAGTTTGGTTCAACATAGAATGGTATTATATTGTTCAAAAAAAAAACTATAACAACTGTGAAATTAAGTAATTGTGAATATTGTTACCACATTAATTAATAAAAAAATAGTTTGATTTGGTTTAAGATTAAATTAAATAACACTATATTATAAATAATTTTTTACTTTTTAATGGGCTTGCCACCCACTCAGGATATTCAAAATATTCAGATAATTTTGGACAGATTAAAAAAAACTAAAAACTACTAAGGAAAACTCTGGGTAACTCAGGACAGATTGAATTTAAAAGAAAAATCAAAATACTTTAATACGTGTTGATAAATCTTTGGCCATTGTTTTGTATATCTTGGGTGTATTTAAGTTTATTTAATTGCAAAATCTTTTTTTGATTTAATAAAAATTTTTGTTAAAGAGTTTGGTTTTTCGAAACTAAAAAAAAAATAATTTGTTTAGTCTTTTTTAAAAGAAAAAAAGGCAGTATGACTCAAGACAGTTTAAGGTCATTCAAGTTTTTAATCACTCAGGACAATTTTTTTAAGTTTAAAGATTGGCAATGCTTAGTTCAAGTCAAAGTGTAAGCTATATTTGTTTCATAGTTGTTTACCCATTAACATAATTAACAAAAATGGTAATATAATTATTATCAATTTTTATTCATTAGAAAGCCATAGAGTTTACAAATGTTAGATACACCCTTTCTTCTACATTGCTTAATAACTACCATTTAAAGCTTACTGTAAAGTTTATAAATTTTCAAAGACAAGATTTATGTATACCATACATAGCTTCTCTTTGAATTATTTATTTTCTAATATTCTATTTTTCATAGAAGAAATTTTAATTCAATCATGTTTACTAATAAGCATATGTACAGCAGAACATAAAGTTATGAAAATATGAAAGTTGTCATTGTATAAAAAGCTCAAATAATTTGTAGTTGCTGACTTTGTTTAAAATTGTTATTCTGTCCTTAGATTTTCCTAACTTTTTAAAAATAACTTCTGTTTTTTTAAATATTTCTAACAGAATTTCTTTTGTCAATTATCTTTTGTTTATTGTTGACTAAAATCTTTAAACTAAATATTTGGCATCAAAATGTTGACATAATACTTGTCAGTTTATTAAAAACAAATTGTTTTCAATTTAATAAAAATAAATCATTAATCACTCAAATCTAACTCTTTTTAAATTAATAATAAGCAACAAGTTAATTTTTAGCAGTATAACAAAGTTGAAATGTCATTTGAGATAAAAGTATTGTCTGTGGATTTAATGATATAAATTTTTACAATTATTAATTACTAGTTGTACAAACATATAATTCAAATTACGTACACATATAAAAATGCCACAAAGTTTATGTTTATTTTAAAACATCATAATTAGATTAACTCTTATTACTTTAATTGACATATTTTCATTCGTTAAACAACTGAAATAAAGTTATTAAGTTTATGCATTGCTTTTATATAAGAGTAATAATTTTGAGATAATGATTAGATAGTTTGTAGATAAAAAAGTATTTGGTAGACAAAGCTTAAATTATTTAGAAAATTTATAATTAGCTTATTTCTATAACATTAAGAACAAAAACAATCTAATATAAACACTCTTTTACTTAGGACATGGATAAACAATCATTTGAAACCAGCAAGTCAAGCTCACTGAATAAGCTCTTTGAGAGACACATATCCAACATGTCATTACTAATGCTTAAGGAGGTTTTCTAAAATGGTTTGTTTTAAAGTTTTAATGAAGATAGACACAAAAAACTGACAGTAAACTATTTTATACATAAAATTTCTTGTCTATAGTTGGTATGTTTTATTCAAAATACAATATCTATCATTTTAAACTTTAAAATATATTAATTTATCAAACCAAGCCAGGCACTATTAGAAACTTTTTTATTTTATGATTCTTAATACTTTTTTTTTATTGTATTTCAGCATTTTTTGTATAAATAACTGTACTATGAAGTATAGTTTATTAAATAGATATAAAAACTAAAATTTGCTTTATACAATCAATTAAAAAAAAGTTTATACCGTTACTTTTTAATTGTTTGTCACTAACATAAAACTGTTTTATTTAAACTGTAAAAATGTGTACTTTTAAAAACCTGGAAGAAAATTAGAAAACCTGGACATTTTTTTGAAAAAAACAATTGGCAACCCTATATACTGTACACTTAAGTATAAACGAGTTTTTCATTTTTAAATGAAGAATAACTACTTATTTACGTTGATTATTAATTTTCATTCACGTTATTTTATGTTAAGCAATAATTTTAGATGTTAACTGATAAAAAAATACGATTCGAAAAGTTTAATAACTCAACACTCTCTCTAGCTATTAAAAGCAACAACAACAACAACCTTTTATTTATAGGGGATTGACAAAATATTTAATCTCATTACACAGATTTAGATTTTAGGAAATGAAAAAAAATAAAGTTAATAAAAATGAGACTAATTTTACAGTTGATATAAAGTTTTTAAAACACACACATGAATCATCTGAATTATCTAGAAACAATTTCTGTTTAATTATAACGCTCATCGACTGTTTTTTTTTTGCAGTATACTTCACATTTAAGGTTTTCTGGTGAACTAGTTTTTTGAACATCTTTTCTGCTAAAACATTCAATTTTTCTACTTTTCTTATAACAGGTTGACCGGAAGTAGCCCCTTTGGATATCAACATACCCGAAGTAAACTTGGAGCTTTTTGAATGGAAGTGGTAAACTGAAACAGTTCGTGGAGATCTACACCATCAATGAACTGTTACTGGTTGCTCAAGGGGTTTTGCATACTGTAAAGGTTTGTTTTGAAATGTTTGTTAAGTTTAACCATAAAATTGTGCAATAAATGATTTTTTAAATACATGAAATGCATGCCTTAAACATTTTGAAGTTTATATATGTTATTATGGAATTTAATAAAATATAAGTTGTCTTTATAAAAACAATATGATACTATTGAATTGAAATATTGATGGTCTACAAGAATATACGAACTGACACTTTAATTGTAAAAATTAAATTAGACCGCTACGAGTTAAGGCAATAGGGGTGATAATCCATGTTTTTTACAAGTTGATCTTATTTTATAGAGATTGTTTTTAAGCTTCAAGATGATTTTTATCGTTTTAAAAAATTCGAGTTTTTTTGAGATATGACCAGTCAAAGTTGGGCCGCATAATAGGTTTGTTATAGGAAGAAAAAACTAAAACAACGAAAAATAACTATTTATTCAAAATCTATCTTCTTCTACACTTTTCAAGCAATCTTCTTCTTCAAACTTTCACAGTCTAATCTTTAAACAATAAAAAAGCTTTTTATTTCAAATTTAAAATTTTTTTAGTAAAACTAGTTGTTTTTTCGGAAAAAAACATATTTTCTTTTTTGATAATTATTTATTATTTTTTTTAATTATTAAAATTTTATTAATAAAGTTTTTTCCTTTTAACATAAGGAATATTTCATGAAAATTTGTTGAAGATTGCTTGAAAAATGAAGGAGGAGATAGATTTTTAGTGAATTTTAAAATTTCTGAGAAAATTGACCCCGAAAAATTTGCGGTCCATACGTTTGTATCGGAATTTTTTTTCAAAAAATAAAATATCTGAAAATTTAAATGATGTTTTTGAACTCTATAAAAACTATGGACCCCCCTATGGCCATAAATTTAAAGTATTTTGTAAATTTAGCTATTACGAATAAAACTATTTAAACAAACTGAAATATAAAACACCTCGCTTGTTAAGAATGTTGCAAACAAAAAGAAGCCAATTATTAAATTTGAGTGGAAAGTTTAAACAGTGCAGTTAAGAATAAATTTTTGTAGATGAAACGTAATTGTTAAGCTGTATAAATTGAAATAAAAAACTAGTTTGATGTAATTTCCTATAAACTGAAGCGACTAAATTGATTTTTAAGTTTGCGTAAAGTACAATATTACATAAAAATTGCTCATTTGTATGGTTACGGTGTCATACAACATCAAAAGTTATTAAAATTGGTTTAAAAACATGCTTATAACTATAAAAATCCATTTAAAAATATTTTATGTGACATGTAAAAGTCAAAAATGGGATAGTATGAGGTTTTTGTGGGTTAGGTAATTTATACAGCAATCCTCCCAAAGTTCTCTTTACCATTACAAAATTTTTTCCTTTATACTAAAAACTGCATACATAAATATAAGAGGTGACTTCAAAAAAATAGTTTTTTTAACTATTTAGTTAGTTAGTTTTTTTCCAAAAAAGTAAAAGTTAAAGGTTAAAACTGGCCATTTTGGACTAGTTCGGCGCCCGTAGAGGGCGAAAATGTTTTAATTTCATTTTTTTTGAGGAAAACTCCGAGCTGTAGAGGTTTTGAGAAAAATGTGATTTTCATTCAAAGTTTTGCTTGAAATTTACCATTTTGAAAAAAGTAAAAAAACATAATGGGGTCCAGCGCGGTTCGAAGGTCCAACAAACGGTTGCCGTGAAAATTTTAGGGGGGAGGGGCGCGCGAAAACCCGTTTTCGGGGTCTCGTGGGAGTGCGAAAACACCGGTTTTGAGGTCGAGAAGTAATTTTTGTACGAAATTTTGACCTTGAAAAAAAGTAAAAATCGACCTTCGGCATTTTAAACGTCCACTTTTGTTTAAAAAAAGTAAAAATTTATATTGAAATTAGAGCGCTTTTCCGCACTTTGACGTTTGCGTTTTACAAATAAAAGTAAAAGTTAAAATTGAAATAAGCTCACATACCGTTTTTCGATGTGAGTTTTAATCCAAAAAAAAGTAAAAGTTAAAATTGAAATAAGCTCACATACCGTTATTCAATGTGAGTTTTAATCCAAAAAAAAGTAAAAGTTAAAATTGAAAACCGCTCAAATACCTCGATTCATCGAGAGTTTTTTTCCAAAAAAGTAAAAGTTAAAGGTTAAAACTGGCCATTTTGGACTAGTTCGGCGCCCGTAGAGGGCGAAAATGTTTTAATTTCATTTTTTTTGAGGAAAACTCCGAGCTGTAGAGGTTTTGAGAAAAATGTGATTTTCATTCAAAGTTTTGCTTGAAATTTACCATTTTGAAAAAAGTAAAAAAACATAATGGGGTCCAGCGCGGTTCGACGGTCCAACAAACGGTTGCCGTGAAAATTTTAGGGGGGAGGGGCGCGCGAAAACCCGTTTTCGGGGTCTCGTGGGAGTGCGAAAACACCGGTTTTGAGGTCGAGAAGTAATTTTTGTACGAAATTTTGACCTTGAAAAAAAGTAAAAATCGACCTTCGGCATTTTAAACGTCCACTTTTGTTTAAAAAAAGTAAAAATTTATATTGAAATTAGAGCGCTTTTCCGCACTTTGACGTTTGCGTTTTACAAATAAAAGTAAAAGTTAAAATTGAAATAAGCTCACATACCGTTTTTCGATGTGAGTTTTAATCCAAAAAAAAGTAAAAGTTAAAATTGAAATAAGCTCACATACCGTTATTCAATGTGAGTTTTAATCCAAAAAAAAGTAAAAGTTAAAATTGAAAACCGCTCAAATACCTCGATTCATCGAGAGTTTTTTTCCAAAAAAGTAAAAGTTAAAGGTTAAAACTGGCCATTTTGGACTAGTTCGGCGCCCGTAGAGGGCGAAAATGTTTTAATTTCATTTTTTTGAGGAAAACTCCGAGCTGTAGAGGTTTTGAGAAAAATGTGTTTTTCATTCAAGGTTTTGCTTGAAATTTACCATTTTGAAAAAAGTAAAAAAACATAATGGGGTCCAGCGCGGTTCGAAGGTCCAACAAACGGTTGCCGTGAAAATTTTAGGGGGGAGGGGCGCGCGAAAACCCGTTTTCGGGGTCTCGTGGGAGTGCGAAAACACCGGTTTTGAGGTCGAGAAGTAATTTTTGTACGAAATTTTGACCTTGAAAAAAAGTAAAAATCGACCTTCGGCATTTTAAACGTCCACTTTTGTTTAAAAAAAGTAAAAATTTATATTGAAATTAGAGCGCTTTTCCGCACTTTGACGTTTGCGTTTTACAAATAAAAGTAAAAGTTAAAATTGAAATAAGCTCACATACCGTTTTTCGATGTGAGTTTTAATCCAAAAAAAAGTAAAAGTTAAAATTGAAATAAGCTCACATACCGTTATTCAATGTGAGTTTTAATCCAAAAAAAAGTAAAAGTTAAAATTGAAAACCGCTCAAATACCTCGATTCATCGAGAGTTTTTTTCCAAAAAAGTAAAAGTTAAAGGTTAAAACTGGCCATTTTGGACTAGTTCGGCGCCCGTAGAGGGCGAAAATGTTTTAATTTCATTTTTTTGAGGAAAACTCCGAGCTGTAGAGGTTTTGAGAAAAATGTGTTTTTCATTCAAGGTTTTGCTTGAAATTTACCATTTTGAAAAAAGTAAAAAAACATAATGGGGTCCAGCGCGGTTCGAAGGTCCAACAAACGGTTGCCGTGAAAATTTTAGGGGGGAGGGGCGCGCGAAAACCCGTTTTCGGGGTCTCGTGGGAGTGCGAAAACACCGGTTTTGAGGTCGAGAAGTAATTTTTGTACGAAATTTTGACCTTGAAAAAAAGTAAAAATCGACCTTCGGCATTTTAAACGTCCACTTTTGTTTAAAAAAAGTAAAAATTTATATTGAAATTAGAGCGCTTTTCCGCACTTTGACGTTTGCGTTTTACAAATAAAAGTAAAAGTTAAAATTGAAATAAGCTCACATACCGTTTTTCGATGTGAGTTTTAATCCAAAAAAAAGTAAAAGTTAAAATTGAAATAAGCTCACATACCGTTATTCAATGTGAGTTTTAATCCAAAAAAAAGTAAAAGTTAAAATTGAAAACCGCTCAAATACCTCGATTCATCGAGAGTTTTTTTCCAAAAAAGTAAAAGTTAAAGGTTAAAACTGGCCATTTTGGACTAGTTCGGCGCCCGTAGAGGGCGAAAATGTTTTAATTTCATTTTTTTTGAGGAAAACTCCGAGCTGTAGAGGTTTTGAGAAAAATGTGATTTTCATTCAAAGTTTTGCTTTTTGAAATTTACCATTTTGAAAAAAGTAAAAAAACATAATGGGGTCCAGCGCGGTTCGACGGTCCAACAAACGGTTGCCGTGAAAATTTTAGGGGGGAGGGGCGCGCGAAAACCCGTTTTCGGGGTCTCGTGGGAGTGCGAAAACACCGGTTTTGAGGTCGAGAAGTAATTTTTGTACGAAATTTTGACCTTGAAAAAAAGTAAAAATCGACCTTCGGCATTTTAAACGTCCACTTTTGTTTAAAAAAAGTAAAAATTTATATTGAAATTAGAGCGCTTTTCCGCACTTTGACGTTTGCGTTTTACAAATAAAAGTAAAAGTTAAAATTGAAATAAGCTCACATACCGTTTTTCGATGTGAGTTTTAATCCAAAAAAAAGTAAAAGTTAAAATTGAAATAAGCTCACATACCGTTATTCAATGTGAGTTTTAATCCAAAAAAAAGTAAAAGTTAAAATTGAAAACCGCTCAAATACCTCGATTCATCGAGAGTTTTTTTCCAAAAAAGTAAAAGTTAAAGGTTAAAACTGGCCATTTTGGACTAGTTCGGCGCCCGTAGAGGGCGAAAATGTTTTAATTTCATTTTTTTGAGGAAAACTCCGAGCTGTAGAGGTTTTGAGAAAAATGTGTTTTTCATTCAAGGTTTTGCTTGAAATTTACCATTTTGAAAAAAGTAAAAAAACATAATGGGGTCCAGCGCGGTTCGAAGGTCCAACAAACGGTTGCCGTGAAAATTTTAGGGGGGAGGGGCGCGCGAAAACCCGTTTTCGGGGTCTCGTGGGAGTGCGAAAACACCGGTTTTGAGGTCGAGAAGTAATTTTTGTACGAAATTTTGACCTTGAAAAAAAGTAAAAATCGACCTTCGGCATTTTAAACGTCCACTTTTGTTTAAAAAAAGTAAAAATTTATATTGAAATTAGAGCGCTTTTCCGCACTTTGACGTTTGCGTTTTACAAATAAAAGTAAAAGTTAAAATTGAAATAAGCTCACATACCGTTTTTCGATGTGAGTTTTAATCCAAAAAAAAGTAAAAGTTAAAATTGAAATAAGCTCACATACCGTTATTCAATGTGAGTTTTAATCCAAAAAAAAGTAAAAGTTAAAATTGAAAACCGCTCAAATACCTCGATTCATCGAGAGTTTTTTTCCAAAAAAGTAAAAGTTAAAGGTTAAAACTGGCCATTTTGGACTAGTTCGGCGCCCGTAGAGGGCGAAAATGTTTTAATTTCATTTTTTTGAGGAAAACTCCGAGCTGTAGAGGTTTTGAGAAAAATGTGTTTTTCATTCAAGGTTTTGCTTGAAATTTACCATTTTGAAAAAAGTAAAAAAACATAATGGGGTCCAGCGCGGTTCGAAGGTCCAACAAACGGTTGCCGTGAAAATTTTAGGGGGGAGGGGCGCGCGAAAACCCGTTTTCGGGGTCTCGTGGGAGTGCGAAAACACCGGTTTTGAGGTCGAGAAGTAATTTTTGTACGAAATTTTGACCTTGAAAAAAAGTAAAAATCGACCTTCGGCATTTTAAACGTCCACTTTTGTTTAAAAAAAGTAAAAATTTATATTGAAATTAGAGCGCTTTTCCGCACTTTGACGTTTGCGTTTTACAAATAAAAGTAAAAGTTAAAATTGAAATAAGCTCACATACCGTTTTTCGATGTGAGTTTTAATCCAAAAAAAAGTAAAAGTTAAAATTGAAATAAGCTCACATACCGTTATTCAATGTGAGTTTTAATCCAAAAAAAAGTAAAAGTTAAAATTGAAAACCGCTCAAATACCTCGATTCATCGAGAGTTTTTTTCCAAAAAAGTAAAAGTTAAAGGTTAAAACTGGCCATTTTGGACTAGTTCGGCGCCCGTAGAGGGCGAAAATGTTTTAATTTCATTTTTTTGAGGAAAACTCCGAGCTGTAGAGGTTTTGAGAAAAATGTGTTTTTCATTCAAGGTTTTGCTTGAAATTTACCATTTTGAAAAAAGTAAAAAAACATAATGGGGTCCAGCGCGGTTCGAAGGTCCAACAAACGGTTGCCGTGAAAATTTTAGGGGGGAGGGGCGCGCGAAAACCCGTTTTCGGGGTCTCGTGGGAGTGCGAAAACACCGGTTTTGAGGTCGAGAAGTAATTTTTGTACGAAATTTTGACCTTGAAAAAAAGTAAAAATCGACCTTCGGCATTTTAAACGTCCACTTTTGTTTAAAAAAAGTAAAAATTTATATTGAAATTAGAGCGCTTTTCCGCACTTTGACGTTTGCGTTTTACAAATAAAAGTAAAAGTTAAAATTGAAATAAGCTCACATACCGTTTTTCGATGTGAGTTTTAATCCAAAAAAAAGTAAAAGTTAAAATTGAAATAAGCTCACATACCGTTATTCAATGTGAGTTTTAATCCAAAAAAAAGTAAAAGTTAAAATTGAAAACCGCTCAAATACCTCGATTCATCGAGAGTTTTTTTCCAAAAAAGTAAAAGTTAAAGGTTAAAACTGGCCATTTTGGACTAGTTCGGCGCCCGTAGAGGGCGAAAATGTTTTAATTTCATTTTTTTGAGGAAAACTCCGAGCTGTAGAGGTTTTGAGAAAAATGTGTTTTTCATTCAAGGTTTTGCTTGAAATTTACCATTTTGAAAAAAGTAAAAAAACATAATGGGGTCCAGCGCGGTTCGAAGGTCCAACAAACGGTTGCCGTGAAAATTTTAGGGGGGAGGGGCGCGCGAAAACCCGTTTTCGGGGTCTCGTGGGAGTGCGAAAACACCGGTTTTGAGGTCGAGAAGTAATTTTTGTACGAAATTTTGACCTTGAAAAAAAGTAAAAATCGACCTTCGGCATTTCAAACGTCCACTTTTGTTGAAAAAAAGTAAAATTTTTTATTGAAATTAGAGCGCTTTTCCGCACTTCGACGTATGAATGTTTTACTATATAAATACAGTAAGGAAAAACCTTTAATTACAATCACTAGTGTAAATAAAAAGTAGTTGATAATTTTTTTGACTATAGGCTTGTTTTGACATAAGCCGTAAACATTTAATTAATCTTTAAAACTAACAAAAAAAAATAAGTCATTTTTTATCTATGCAAATTTCAAGCAAAGTGGTCGATTATGTAAACTAAACAAACATGTAAATATATTTAAATTACTTTCCTCAGGTCTAATCCAGTTTTTCAACTTAAATTAGACAGAATATATTTAACTAGGTTTATTAATATTTTTATTGCTTTTGTCTTTTTTAATTATCTATCATTACTAAACGAATCAAATGACAAAAATAGTTATATTACTTTGTTATACTGTTCAATAACACAATAACATACATTAACCAACTTAAAAAAAAACCATCAGTAAAACCTTCAATATATAAAAAAATTAAATTGTTTATATATTTTTTTATTCACTGCATACTAACATGTAAGCTTTCTAACCTTGAGGCGTTAACTCTTCGCTCACAATCACGTGATCGCCCAACGGAGCACCTGACGGCGAAGCTGACGTAATCACCGTCACGTTCACCCAGTTGCCACGGCAACCGTCAGGCTCCCGTTGAAATTGTTCCACGAACTCGCTCCTCGCCCGTCGAACAGCTCGTAGTCCCTTCCTCCCGCCTCCCCCGCATCCAGCAACAGCGGCTGCCGCTCCGGGCGTGACGTCACCGTCGCTTTCCCCCGCGCACACGAGCTCAATGACGTCATCGCTTTTGGTGACGTTTGAAGGTTGTTTTGTGAACCGGATGTTGGGGGTCGAGCTTCTCACGAATTTTTCATCCTCGGCAGCTGAAGTGAGAAATTGGTTATCAAAAGTTTATACATAAAACTTAAGTTATTTAACACCAAAAGAATTATTGGATGCATGGTAATTAAAAATTTCTAGTTGAAATTTTTGATTTAGTCTTAGAAATAAAAAACCGGCAGAAGTGAAGAAGCCTATAATTTCTTGTGCCAAACTCAAGGCTTTGATTACACACTTGATCATTAGACCATACTGTGGTCAAACTTCTACGATTAAACATTGAAAGTATTTTATAAAACATTTTTTTTTGTTTTTTCTAAGTTTTCTTAAATTTAAAAGAAAATTTTAAATTTAAGAATTTAATTAAAAAATATTTATAAATATTTTAAATAATTAGTAAAATAATTATTCAATATTAATTTTTTAAAAATTTTTGTGAATTTTAAAAAACAGTATCATATTTGTACTTATACACAGCTGAATGAGCCAGTACAACAATACAAAGTTTTTGTATAAAAACAAAGTTACGTTATGTAAGCAAATAATGCTTTCAAAAATGCTTGTATGACAGTTAATACTTTTTAATCCACCAAAAGATGTTTGTACCACAAAATCAAGTTTTATTTAAAAGTAAAATTACAATGACAAATGAAAATTATATTTGTAACCACAATAAGAGACGGCTTTATTTATTATCAAAGTTTAAATATTGACTTGGTTTGTTTGACGAAAAAATTTTAGTGTACAGCTAAAAAAATTTTAAAGTGTATTTAAACTTGTAATGTATATCTCTTTAAAATGGTGTTTTATAGCTCAAGTATCCCCTCCTATATTTTAATCAAAGCGTGTTCAAAACAGATTAAATAAAGTTGTATTGGTCGATTTGTATATTTACTCACAATGAAACTAGAATTAGGTACTAAATTTTATTTTAAAATCTTTGTTTTCATGAAATTTAAAAAAATGAATCACACAGTGAACATTTATAATAAAAAAAACATTTGATAATAATAATACAAACTTATATTATAATTACATAAACCAGGTATTTAGTTCTGTAAAAAAAAGTTGTGTACTTTAATATGAAAAAAAATGAATTTTTCTGATCAAAATTAACTTTCCTGTATCATTTAAATTTAAGTTAAGTTTTTTGTTATTTAAATCTCTATTAACTTAATAAAAACAACCTGAAATGTATTTGAATTTCAATTAGCCATTGAAACAAAAAAACACAACTCATCAATTCACTTTGTTTATCGCCACGATTTGAATGAAGCACCCAGCAAGTCTCTTTCCATTAACTGCAAGTGAGTTAAAAATATTTTAAAATAAAACGTACATGTCACCGTGGAAAACTGGCTAATTTTAAACAAATACCTTTACCAGTACATATGCATTTAAAATTTTAACAGTTACAGTTTGTCGCAAATTTTAAATAAGAAACTTGATTGTAGTTGTATACAGATCTATATTTTTACATATTAACGAAATACAATTAACGTTTTTAAAAGCTGTATAAAAACTTTTATTTTTTTTATAAACCACAATGAATATATATAACATAAATTTATAATTAACAGAAATATAAATAGCATTATGTTATAATACCTTCAAAGGAGCGAAATCTAAACAAATTGTATTTAACTAAGCTCAACTTAAAAAGGAACATTCAAGACATAGATACTAAAGAGCTCCACTGAAACAAAAAGATAAAAACCTCATTAACCACTTTTTTGCTAGGTTCTGTTATCCTAGGCCAATTGAATTCAAAACAGATATTTTCTGGTGATGGTTACAATAAACATTTTGAATTTAATAGATTTTGAGAAAAAGGGAGTTTTATAGATGACATTGTTTGTTTTATTATTCAGAACTAGAATGTCTATGGTAGCAAATGATACACTCCATGCCAAAAGAACTATGAAGTGAAGCGTTGCTTAACAATGCTTGGTTAATTAAAGTAAACAAAGCATTTAACTAGGGGCTGCAAATGTTTTGTGGTTGTTAAATTCGTAAACAATTAATAAATATTTACAATGATTTAAATTCGTAAAAGAATTGTTTTAAATGTGAAACAACGTACACAGCCATGGTGTGATAAAATAGTATATAAATAAAAGTCACTGAAAGTCTATCTCATCCTATGTATTTAGAGATAAAGACCTAAAATTTTCAGGAAATGTGTTTTTAAAAATCTGTCACAAAAACTTTTTGGATTTTAATAAAGATTTTAAGAATTTTTGGTCACAAGTTTTCTAAAACTTGTTACATTTTTTTTTGCAAGGAGCGTTTTCTGGAAATTTTAGTAAATCAGTAACTATTGAGAAAGATTAATAGGTAGATAACTTTAAAAAGGCAGTATATATTATAGAGAGGGTGTAATTGTTTTCAAATTTTTTGCTAAGTGAGCAATTATGAAAATAAGCTTGTAAAAAAAAAACATTTATGAAATCAATATGCTAAAAATAGTTGTACACTAATAAATTATTATTCAACAAATAGGTCCATAACACTAAGTAAAATGCTTATTAATAATAAGACTTACCTGTAAAGTTTGTAAAACAAAACATTAGTTACACATCAATTCAATTTCAGACAATTCAAATTTAAACAATTCATATTCTGAAATTTAATTTTAAAGGACCATAACTAAAACATAATATGTAATATACTACAAACTTTTTTATTCATTATTTTTTTTTTAATATTTATGGATATATATCTAAAACTAGCTTTAAAATATAATAATATTTCATAATTTTTTTTTTAATGTTTTTTTCCTAACAAAAAAAAATTGTAAGTATCAATTACAATTGTTGGAATTTGAATCATGTGCACCCCAAAATATTATTAAAGGTTTCAACATACATAATCTAATATTTTGTTACATAAAACTAACCTAAAAGCAGACTGTCTTTCTGACAGAAATGACGACCATAAACTGTAATTCTAGGAGTGGTGGTGGTATATCTTTTCTGTTCGAACTGCCAATTTACCAACTTACTTATGTGTTTAATTGAAAATACTTACTATCAACATCTCAACCATTGTTTACACTTAATATGTACTGTTTAGTTGTGTTTTATACATTTACTCTTTTGTTTTATGAGAAGTTAATTTATTGAATTTTCTTATATAAGTTATTGAATATTGTTTAAGAATTCTTGAAATTTTTAGCTGTAAAAGACATAATTTATAAAAGTTTAATAAATCAGACGTGTTGCAACTTATCTTTTAAATTTACATATATTTATTTTGCTTATGTTTCTAAGAATAACAAATTAAAATGGTAAAAGCAATTAAGAGTGTTTAATATCTTGTGTAAAAAAAATAACTTTTAATTTATTATATTAAAGATAATGGCTTAAAAAGTATCTAAATTACCTATTATATATTCTACAAAATTGTTATATTTCATATGTGCAACCCAGCTGACTTTCATTAAATTTCAAACAGTATAACAAACTATTAAATAGAGTATGTATTATCAAGTATAACTACATACCAGATAAGTTTATGTACTTCTATAGTATTTTTTAGTTGAGGATGCGACTTTAAAAATAATCTTTAAGTTAAATAAAGTATACTTTAATTTATGGTGCTTTTTACAGTTCAAGAATTATTATGTAAATAGAGAGATATTCTGTAGTAAAAAAAGTTAAACTGACCTTTTTTTTTGGTATACCAAGTGTTTTCACAAGTACAACAAATATAATTAAGTTAAAACATTTTAAAATCATTTAAAAACAATATTCTATTCATATTCTACTTTTATGATGTTAAAAAACACTGTTGGTAAAACTTCTATGGTTAATTTTTGTCTGTAATCTATGTGACAGTTTTTATTTGTAATGGTATATGCTTCAAATGTGCATGCTGACCTGGGTTTGCCAAACTTAGTTTTATTTTTGTTAAATATATAATCAATATAGTTCTGATGAAGCATTTACTTAAAAAAAAGCATAATATGTCTTTAAAAAAAAATATACTTTAATGTAGATAAACTAATTAATTTTAGTTGCAGTCAGTGTTTGATTTTAGTAAAAGTTCTTTATTAAAAACCTTTTTTATGATTAAGTCATCTAAATATCAGTAATGGACTTATTGTAAAAACTTAATGAATATTAGTTAAAATTTGAGGTAAAATTACATTTTAATGAAGCCTTTGTTTGCTTTCTAGTCTGTGCCTTTAATAAGAAACCTAAGGAACTAAGTGGCTTTGATTACTTAAGGGCATAGGGGGTCCAATATTATTTTTAATAAAAATAACATTGTATCTTATATAAAAGTTTTAAGTACAAGCTACAAGCCAGTTTTTATAGAATAAAAAATCTTATTTAACTTTTGAGATATTGTAATTTTTATAAAAAGTTTCTGATACAAACGTAAGGACCGCAAATTTTTTAATGTCAATTTTCTTGGAAATTTAAAAAATCACTAAAAATCTATCTCCTTCATTTTTTGAGCTAGAGACCTCAAACTTTCAGGAAATGTTCCTTTTGTAATTTAGAAGACTTGGAATATTAAAATTTCGAAAATAATAAAAAATATAAATTTTAGATAAAGAAAGCAGAAAAAATAGATGTTTTTTTTTAATTTTATCTTTCAAGATTAAAAAAATTCTGCGTTCAATCTTTTTGAAATTTAATAATACACTTTCTGTAAAAATTTGAAGAAGATTGCTTAAAAATGAAGGAGGAGATAGATTTTTATCGAAATGGTCTTTTTTTGCATTTTTAGTTTGCGCCTTGCATTAGGAACCTATTGATGTCACCGACTTTAATTGCTCATATCTCAAAAAATACTTTGAATTTTTTCAAGCGGTTAAAAATGTCTGATAGCTCAGCTAAAACTCTATAAATTAAGATCAACTTGTAAAAATCAAGGTGGATCCCCCCTATGCCCTTAAACTCTCAATAGTTGCTTTAGTTTATTTAAAGGTCATATATGAGTCCAACATATTTTTAACAAAACATAAAATTGGCTTTTATTTGAAAAAATTGAGTAAATTACGTAGGTTTTTAAAGAATAAAAACTTGGTTTATTTTTAAGCCTTGGTAGACTCATTAAATTTTAAGAATTAACTATGTTAAGCTAACAAAAAGATAAATATTAAGGGCATAAGGGGAATAAGCCAGGTTTTTTACAAGTTGATCTTATTTTATAGAGTTATTTCTAGGCTTCAAGATGCTTTTTATCATTTTAAAAAATTCGAATTATCTTTTGAGATATGACCAGTCAAAGTCGGGCCACATAATAGGTTCCCTATGGAAAGGGAAATCTAAAACAGCAAAAAAAAGACTATTTTGTTTAAACTTTTCAACCATTTTTTCAAGCAATCTTCTTTAAACTTTCACAGTCTAATCTTTATACAATAACAAAAAAAAACATTACTTGTGATTTCAAAAAAATTTAAAAAGAAATAATTTTTTTTTGAATTTTTTTTTTTGTCATAAAATTTTTACAGTTCAAATTATCAAAATTTATAAGTTTTGTTTTTTTTTATAATGTAAGAAATATTACCTGAAAATTTGAAGAAGATTTCTTGAAAATTGAAAAGGAGATAGATTTTTGGTGATTTTTAAAATTTCCAAGAAAAATTGACCCCAAAAAATTTGCGGTCCACACATTAGTATTGGAAACTTTATACATTAAATAAAATATCTCAAAAGTTAAATGATAATTTTAAATTTTTTAAAAACTGTTTTATAGTTTGTAATTATAGCTTTCATATAAAAGCCCAATTTTTTGTTGTAAAAAAAAAGTGTTCACCCTCCTATGGCTTTAATTTTTGAAAAAATAAGTGGTCCCCTACACTATCAGGCACACCATTTATGAGATATAACCAGTTTTGACAGTTGGATTATTTGAATGTATTGAAGAAATATTTACATGACCAATTTTCTCAGACTTATGAAATAAATTACTTAAATTCTATCACCACCAACTTTTTAATGCTAATCTTTCAAGTTTTAAGAAATTTTCACTTTGGCTATAATAAATAACTTTTAAAAATTAAATTTTCTAAAGACAACGGATTTTATTTTGTTTACTTTTCTTACAACAAATCTTTAGAACGAAAAATCCACTTCCTAAAAGTTGTTTAAAATTTATTAAAGATTTGACTGAGAAAGTGTAAATTAATTGACATAATTCTTAAGTTTTAAATTATAATGTTTTTAGCAAAAATATAGATTTTGATAAAAAATTCTTACTATTATTATTTTTAAATTTTTAAACATGAATTTTACTTTTATAATCCACATATCTTTGATATACATATGTTTTAGTAAAATTCAGTACTTTTTACTTTTGACTGAGAATTCTGAACTTATATTATTGTTGATATATTTTAGCATTTGTTGATGCTGACAATATTAGCCCTTTTTGGCTTAACTTTCAGATGGGTTTGGATATTAAGAAGTAGTTTATATAGTCAACAAGAATGGCTACTGGATTTTTAGAAGTTTATTCTTTTTTAGGTTTTCTACTTTTTGAAGTAGAAAATAAATTTTACAAGTAAAGAATTATTTTATTATTGTAAAATTAATGAATATGTACAATACTATTTCAAACTTACTTGGTAATAAATTAAACTCAAAAACTTTTTTGATGTATATAAAAGTTATTTCTTATGTAGTTTTTACTTCAATATCTTAGGTTTTTGTAAATTAATTTTAAGACTTAAATTTTTTTTAAAGTATTAAATTCCAGGATTTAAAGAATGCTAGGTAATGTGGCAACCTATTAGAGATTTTAAATGGGTATAATTACTAAAGTATTGGTAGCTTGAAAAATCAAAAATTTTCACTTTTTAATTACTTTTTACAAAATATTTATAAGATAGTAAGCCTGAGATTATAGATAATAACCCTTGATGGTCTAAATATGTGGCAGCCATAAGTTATTTTTGCTACCAATTGAAAAAAGTTAAACTGATATAAGTTTGTTCACTTTAACTAAAATATTTTCAAATAACAAATTAACTTGCAGATTGTGTTTATCAGGTGGCCATTCACCTGAAATTTAATAAAATTTTAAAAGTTAGGCAAAATAATCTGGGAACACTTTAATATTAAATTAAAATCAACAATAAATCTAAAAATCTTGTTTCTTGACCAATTGTACTAGGAAGCTAATAAATTTTTGAATAAATTGAAATACACGCAAGATTGCATAACATTTAAAACTTTACTTGTTATTATACACACTTTAACTATTATTATTGTATTTTTTTATAAGTCAATCTTTTTGTTATATTAAAATTTAAATTAAAAAAGTAACAAGAAAACTTTTGACAGCCTTTAAAAAAACACTAAAACAACAAGTGGCCACCCTGTATTAAGGGCGATATTAGTACTTAATATTGTATTACACATTGAATTTAATTAGAGACATAAATTTATATTGAAAACCATTATTTTGAAACTAATTAAAATTACTAGTCCATTATTAACATTTTATTATCACTAATAAACTAACTTTAAATTTAAAATAATAGTGTACTCTAAATTAAGTTGAGATGAGCTTATTACATAATTCTATGACTTTATGAAGACTTAAAATAAGGAGCAATGGTCAAAACAGTGTAGTAATATTAATTGTTTTACAGGTCCCTTTTACAGGATTTAACAAAAAAGATGTTGACATATTTTATTAATAAAAACCCTCTTCATGTAACTATTTTTTAGGATTATTAAAATAATTTAAACTACAATATAATAAACTCTTAATTAGAATAGATTAGCTCAAGATTAAGATTTTCTTACTAAATTAAATTTTTTTTAGTTATTTATGTTGCCATACTCTTGCTGTTATAATACTAATAATTGTTAATAATTTTGTTAATTAATACAATTTATAAACTATAAGTCCAGATGTAAAGTTTTATTAAAATATCATATCAATTTTTAATAATTTTTTTGTAATGATATTTCCAAAGCAATCTTGTTGATGAAGAAACACATTTAGTTCTTAAATGAGTATTTAAAACTTAAAGTTTATCAATTAGTGAAAAATAAAAAACTGAATTTGGTTAAAAAACCTACTTTGTTATAGTTTTCATTTTAAACACTATCAAAGTTTTGAATTAAACTATTATTATATTTACTTATAATAACTATATCCCACTTCACTGACAATAACTATCTTAACTTATATGTTAATTTTAGTTTAATTTGAAAATAAAGGTGAATCACAATGACAGTTTTAATTTAAATAAACTACTATAATCAAAAATATATTTACATAGTAAGAACAATGAGTAGTATACAATGATTTAGAAAAAAATAGTATTATTTAATTTGGTTTAAGAATGAATGTAAACCAAACAACTCAAAACTTTAATTTAATATGTAAAGATGTGTTGTACACAAATTATTGTAAAATCTTAAATATATGTAACTTTAAAATAATTCTTTAGAAACTTTATAAATAAAAACAATACCATTACTTACCTTACATTGGATGGCATTGCAGTGTATTTCTGTGTAACAGTTTTAAGTGAATGTTATGTTGTATTTCTGAGCATGCGCAGTAATACAACATACAGGTTACCACAAAATATTTTATACAAAGTATTTTGTTAACCAGGGATTAGTCATAGTAAATTAAGAAAAAATCGTAGTTAAATTAAATGCTTATAGACAACTTTACAAAAATTAAACATTTGTTTTGAGCTTAACATAATACTCAATAGAACTTTGATAAAAGTATAGTTCTGATATTTATCAAACTAATTTAAGTTACTTAAACTATGTATTCCAACAAAAGCTAAATTTACCATCTGAATCTGATACTTTATATAAAAAACATATATCTTACTTTGTACACTTCTTTATCGCCAGCATGATTTTTTTTTTAAACCATTATTTGAGTAATAAACATTTTTTCCTATATATAAAATCGATAAAAATTAAACTAAAGTAATTAAATATAAAGTTTATTTTAAACAGTTTACCATAAGTTAAACAAGTATAATTGTACGACTATTAATTTTAGAAGTCTTGAAAAGTTAAGTTCACCATTTTCGTAAAGTTTTTTAAAAATTTTAGATTATTCTACGAAAAATAAAAGTACCTTTAATGAATGTTTTTATAATAAGCTATATAAATCTCACACTTTAAATAAAAACTAGGAAAAATAACAATATTTTATTATTTCAATTATGTAAAAGGTTATAAAAGTTAGATCTTCTTAACGACTCAGCTACCTACGTAAAACATATAATAAGAATAATTACATATTCTAAACTGTATAACCAAAAGTTTTATTTATCTGTATTTTAAAATACAAACAAATGCGAGTCTTTACTTTCTAATATGTTTAACAATTAGTTTTTTCGTTAAAAAAAATATAAAACTTTACAACATTTAAATAATATCATTTAAACAATGTTTAGTATTTTAAACTTAAATATACGATTTTTTCAGATTTAATGAAATAACAACTTTGTAATTTATATAAAAACTGTTTAACATTAAAAAACGTAAACCAAGCAAGTCCTCGCCGAAATTGCAATATTTTAAAGCGTTTTGTTTGTGCTTATGTAAATGGAATTTTAAATTGCATAAAAATAATAATGGCAAGTATGGTCACAGCCTAACAAAGTAAAGAGTTTCTACGTAAAGTAGAAGTTAAATTTAAAGTTTAACTTTGTTTGATTCAAAAAAGTATGCCTTCAAAATTTTAATAGTTTTTTATAAATATTATTTTTTTATTTAAAGCTGTTATTAAAAGCCCTTGTATTGATAAAACTTGCTTGTAAACTTTTTTTAACTAATGAATATAGTTTTTATTTCTTTCTATCAAGTTTTTATGGAAAAGTATTAAGATCCACCTTTTAATAAAAATAACAGCTGCGTTTCAGAAAGATACTTTACTTGTTTAAAATAGTACTGGGCCAATTTTTTTTGTTACTAACAACCAGTTTTTATTTGAACAAACTGTATTTATGTAAACTTAATTATTTAAAGACTTTCTAAGAGTTTTATAAAAGCAATGTAATGTTAAAGTTTTGCAGACATTAATTTAGAAGATTGCTAAAGTTGAGCCATATTTGTCATTTGTTAGTGGTTTCGATGTACTAATTATTAACAAACTTAGTATTTGGAAAAAATAACTTACGTAGATTTAAAGTCTAACGAGCTGTTCCCATACGTTTAAAAAGTGGACAGCTTAGATGTTTCATTTATTAAACTCTTTTTCATTAATATATATAAATACTGGAAATAACGAGATTTTTTGTCTTAACACTTTTACTTCTTAAAGTTTTGCAAACTGGTTCTTTGAAAGCTTATACTGTCATGTAAAGTATTTTTTTTGAAAAACAACAACTGTTTCATATGTTCATAAACTAAACTAAGAGTTAATTAATCAGGTAATGTTTTGGTATTGTTTTCTATCAGTTCATAATTTTAATTATGGCACAAACTCATAAAATTGTATACAATGTAACAGATCAGTGACTAAACTCAAATAGTTTAATGGTTTTAAAGTTTCTTCATTTTTACGTTTAAAGAACACAGCCAATTAAATTTACGCTAACAGATAGGAATAGATTTTATCAGATTGATGTTATTGATTAAAGCACACAAGTGAAATCTGTTTTTAACTAAAAGTAAAATTTTTAAGTTTAATATATAAAAACACTATTGATATGTCAAAATTTTATTACGGTTAAAAAAAAATATTTTAAAATGAGTTAAATAAAAAAAAACTGTTTTTTTTAATATAAATTCATTTATTGTTTTTTATAATTTCGAATTAGTAAACTAATTATAACTTTTGTTAACTTGTAAATAAGTTTAACTAGTATGACTAAATTTATATTTAACAATCTAATTAAAAATTTCTTACATTCTCTTAATTATACAGATTTAGATAAAAGTAACAACCTTTAATTACTTATTTTCCATAAATCAAATATAATAGTTCAATTAAAGTTAATCTAAAATGTTTTTTAAATGATGTCTAAAGGTTTATAGTATTTCTTGACAGCACGTAACTAACATATCACGTAAAGTATTGGAAAAAGCATTGGGCTCATAAGTCAGAGATCGTGAAACCAAGTTTTGTTGGCAGCAGAATTTTTATCAAAATTTAACTTTTTACATTAATAGTTCGTTTTGTGTAATTCACATCTTTTAGCTTTAAAATGTTTCTTTTAGTTTAAGTTACTGCTAATATTATTCTATATTGTTAAATTTACTTAGTTTAGTTTAAATTATTATCTTCGATAAGTTAATAAAATAATTCCATCTATTCTTTTTAAACTAGATCATTACTTTTGTTCTAAAATAAAGAAGTTAAAAACTTAAAAAAAAAAGGTTTTATATTCCTTAAGTTAAATATTTTTAGAATTTAAACTTAAAAATTCATAGTAAATGTGTATATTAATACCTTAAGCTTCAACAAACTTCAATATTAAACATAAATTAAAGCTTGTAGTAGTTTTCAGTTTTAATTGATATGCTTTGTAATTTAAAGTAGTTCATTTTCGAACTGAAAATTTACAAAGTCTTTTAATAATACTGCAATGCTGTACAATTTTTGAGAAAAATCAATGGTTTAAAGATATGATTTGATTACTAACAGATAGTTCTATAAAAAACTTGAAGTGTGCTTAATTTTATTGTTATCCTTTACTATAATAACATCTGATATTTCAAAACTTTTTACTAAATAATTTAAATAAAATTTTTTGATATATAAAATAAAACCAACCTTTTAAAACTAATACTATTTTAATGATCAAACTATAAACTTTGGCATCATATTTAAAGGAAGAGTTTTAAATAGTTAACATTCAATAACTGTAATTTTTAACTTGTAAAAGCATTTTAGTTTTAAACAATTTCGTTTTAAAAATTTATTGAGTATTAACTTATTCTTTTGAATAAAACCATAAAACAGTTTTTAAACATCACTGAATATCTTTAAAAAGTTGTTTGCAAACTGTTAGAGTTTTAAAAGTTAAAGTGATTTCATCTTCTTGTTGAGCTACCTTGATGAATAAAGAAAGTTAAGCTTAAAATTTTCAATAGATAATTATATTATAAAAAAATGCTTAATTAATTTAACTAATATCTCTGTATTTATTTAAAAAATTTTCTATTGGCTTTTAAAAGAATTTGGTTTGTACCAAAATTATCATGTTTTAAGACTTTTAACGTGAAGTTAATTTAACATTTATAGTACGTTCTTTTAAATAAAAGAAAACATACATTTTTTAAACATCTTAAGTTAAATAAATATAATGTTGCGTGTCAACAAATATGAAAAATGACAACTGTTTTTTATTTAAGTAAACTAATTATTTCATGAAGTTATAAAAAAACATCATTTTTCAATTTCTTTTAGTGTTAACTTTAAAGTATTGGTTTTTTCAACTCACTAAGTTTATTATAGAATCTTATGTTATGATAGTCTTAAAACAAACTTTTATATTCTAAACTTTCATTATAGTTTCATAAAAGTTTCATATTTTTTTTTTGATTGAAAAGTTCGCAATCTCTTGCCACCGAAACCGGTCGCAAATAAAATATGAAATTTGCATAAACATATTTAATTAAACTTTCATTATAAAATATTAGTTTTAAACACTATTTTTGCACTTAAATTTACGTTCAATAAAAATAATTTAATTGAATAGTTTTGTTACTTTCAATATAAATTTAAAGTGATTTTGTTTGAATATGTATACTTAAATTCTAAAATTTACTTTTACCTCAAAAATATTAAACGACTTCAAATATTCAATCCCTGATATTTAATCGAATTGCAGTTTTGTTTACATGGATGCTAAACACAAAATGGATTTTGTTTACATTTTAACAATACACTTTCTATGTAGAAACAACACTCTTTTTATACAAATAATGTGGAGCTCTTGTTTTTGTTAATATGGAAATGGTATAGATCAAGGTTCCTAAACTTTTTTGCAAATGGCCCCCTTTAAAGAAGTTGAAAAAGCAATGGCCCCCTTCAACAAGATTACTCATAAAATACACATAAACCTTTTTTTTTGCTCTTCATCTGGAACTGAAGAATATCTAGTGTAAGTTTCTAAACTACCATAAAATACACATAAGACCTTTTTTTTTGGTCTTCATCTGCAACTCAACAATATCTAGTGTAAGTTTTAAATTATGGCCTCATGGTCCACCTGTGGCTCCTTTACTGCTCATGGCCCCCTCTTCCCCCTTTGCTGCTTGTGGCCCCCTGAGTATCTGTCATGGCCCACTTTCGGAAACCCTGGTTTAGATCCTTTACATTACCTTTTAGACTTTAAGTATGTTTTAGTTATTAGTTATACTATTTAATTTATGAAGACAAAAGTTCATAAGAATTATTGTCAAAATTGATTATATTTTATATTTTCTATCAGTTTAAATATATCAAATAATTATCTATTAGTCTAAGAGGGTAATATGTTACTACTATGTCATACAGGGTTGCCACTCGGTCAAGAAAAGTCAGGAAATCAGGAAAATTCAGGAAAAATTTAAAAAATGACAAAGTCAGGAAAAGTCAGCAAATTTGATAAAATTTAAAATAAGTCAGTTTTTGTCAGTTTAAATTCACAAAATTCCTTGTTTTCCAAAACCTTTAAATGGTAAAAATTAATTAAAAGTCCTTTAAAGTCAGTAAAAAATTCTAAAATTTTCTTGAAACTTACAAATATATTTAATTTTATTTCCAATGCCTTCACCTGGAGTAAGTTCGTAAAATATCCTTTATATAACTGCAAAAATTTTCTATTAACATATTAAACAAGTACCCTACTTGAACAAGCAGATTTTGTAAGCTTTTTAGTAATGATGATCTGTAGCAAGGACACTTCCATAGTGAAACTGTGATATATACACAAAAGTTTATCTAGCATAATTTTAGAATCAAAGTGTTTTTTGTTTAAATAATTTAGTTTAGTATTTTATGTAACGAGTTAATGTGTATACTTTACATCTTTATAATGTTTTCAAAGTTGTTTAAATCTATAAATTAATTTATAAGAGAGGTATATGCCAAGTTAAAGTTTACTTATTATTTAATTTTTAGAATAACTTAAGTTTTTGAAGTAAATAAGAGTATATTTATTTGTTACAAGTCTTATACTGAATGATAAGAGGAAATATTATATACAACAGATATATAGTTTTTTTATGTCTTTTTTTACAGTTACTAAAGTATATTCTTTTTAATTGATTTTTAATTAAAGGATTTTATAGTTTGGGTAGTATTTTATTAAACTATGTGAACAATTTACAGAAGTAAAAATGATTTAAAAAATCAGGAAAATTTTGGTTAAAAGTCAGGAAAAAGTCAGGAAATTTTTCTCAGCTTGATCAGTGGCAACCATGGTCATATATAACTGACCATTAACATCAAATAAAGTATCTATAGTAGATAAATTAGTTAATATCACATTTTGTCTAATTGCTAAACATTTGCTTGGGGATTTGAGTTTTAGGGTGTGTCCACATATTTTGTTTTAAATCATGACTACTTGAATTTGTGATGTTTTATGAATGTTAAGTTACTAAGGGTTTGTTTAATGGGAACACCACATATTCCAGCTACTCAGGATAATTTATTAATTTGTTTTAACTTGAGCTAATAAAAACTAATTTGATATGATATTTAAAAAACTCAGACTAACTAAGAATGTTTTTTTTTTTGCAAATTTCTAGCTAGTTTAGATATTTTTATTGAATTTGTAGTAATTAAAAAAATCGTTATCTTGCTTATAAATTTAGATTTTGTTAATTCTTAAAGCTGATAATTTGGTGTTTAACTTGTTAAGTAAAAATACTTTTATTAAAACTTAGAAATTTGTATTTTTTAAAATTTTATATAAATTAAGTTGAAATTAGACTAACTTAATGCCACTCAGACTGTTATTTTGTATTAAGTTCTTTAAAACCTTTTTTAATTGATATCTTATTAATTTTTCCTTATTTTACAACAACTAAGAATAGCAAAAAACCTGAAAAGAGCTAAAAATTTAAGTAACTTTTACATCTTAAGTTATGAAGTTTTGGTTTGACAAAAAATAGCTATCATATTGATAAGTGTTCAAAATATATTTTTAATTGTTTGCTAATAAAAGATCCTAGTAAAGTAACTTCACTGGAATATAAATAAAAACAAATTATACAGTAATCTTCCTTTATTCTACCTACATATGTTTCTGTGTGTCAACGAATCAACACACAGAAACATATGTTGGTAGAATAAAGGAAGATTACTGTATCATATTGATATTTTTTTGTTATCATTAATTTTTTTTATATTTAGAAACACATTTAGTAGAGTAGGTTTACAGTATCTTTTCAATGTTGTTATGGTATTTACAACAGCTTTTTATCTTTGAATTAGTTATATATATAAAAGAATACATCCAAAAAATTGTACTTTTGATAACCTTGGAAAAAATTTCTCAAAAACATTTGGAAACCCTGTATTAAATTGTTAATCACTAAATTTTTCAGTTTTATTGTTTAGTTTACTAAATCTTTTATACTGTTGTTTAAAATAATAATTGTGTTTATGTTTTTGAATAAAATGTAGTCCTTTTAAAATTACTAATTATTATTATATATTAAGTGTTGATGTTTAGCTAAAAAAATTATATAGACAAGTCCTACATAAGTTTTGTAATATTTAGTTTCCTCTCTTTTTAGTTAAGTTAATCTCTAAATTTAAGTTTTTAAACGAAAGTTTCAACCTCAATTAATTTCTTAATATTAGTTATTATGAGTAAAGATATGTGTTCCTTGTAACTAATAATTGAAGTGGATTAAGTATAACATTACTTTTATTATATTTTTGATATAGTAGGTTAGACAAAAGTGTATAAAAGCTACGAACAAGTATTTTTATCAACAACTTGAATTTTTGTCTTATCATGATAATTTTTTTAAATAGAAATAGTTTTAGGGAAATTGAAATAAAAAGTTTAAAAGTTAATATATTATACTTCAATTAATTTTTTTTATTATACAAATTAGATTTGAATTAGTTTATTCATTTCACAAGTTACCACTTAATACTTACAAATTTAATCAAATATATATCAAAAGTAATTTCAAATAAATTGTTTAGAGGTTAACCAACTAATATTTTTGAGATTAATCTAGATATTATAACCAAGTTATAAAAAAGTTACTTATATCTTAGTAGCTCACTAGTTTTTCTATGATTAAATCAACCTGAAAATACAATTAAAAAGTCTAATTGTTGTTTAAAATAATTAAACTATTTAAAAAGTTTAATTACAAATTATATAGGGTACTTAAAATAATAGAAAAGCTCTTTAAATTTGGCATATATTTTAAAAGTATAGATAATAGAAATTCGGTATACCCTTGTATGTAGATTGCAATAGAAATTAAATACAATATAATTCAAATTTTTAATAATAATTGTTATAAGTTCAGTAAGAAGTATTGAGATTAAATGAAATTTCATTAGTAACTAAGTTTATTTAATGTCTAATAAGTTTGGTTCAACATAGAATGGTATTAAATTGTACAAAAAAAAAACTATAACAACTGTGAAATTAAGTGATTGTGAATATTGTTACCACATTAATTAATAAAAAAATAGTTTGATTTGGTTTAAGATTAAATTAAATAACACTATATTATAAATAATTTTTTACTTTTTAATGGGCTTGCCACCCACTCAGGATATTCAAAATATTCAGATAATTTTGGACAGATTAAAAAAAACTAAAAATTACTAAGGAAAACTCTGGGTAACTCAGGACAGATTGAATTTAAAAGAAAAATCAAAATACTTTAATATGTGTTGATAAATCTTTGGCCATTGTTTTGTATATCTTGGGTGTATTTAAGATTATTTAATTGCAAAATCTTTTTTTGATTTAATAACAATTTTTGTTAAAGAGTTTGGTTTTTCGAAACTAAAAAAAAATAATTTGTTAAGTCTTTTTTAAAAGAAAAAAAAGTCAGTATGACTCAAGACAGTTTAAGGTCATTCAAGTTTTTAATCACTCAGGACAATTTTTTTGAGTTTAAAGATTGGCAATGCTTAGTTCAAGTCAAAGTGTAAGCTATATTTGTTTCATAGTTGTTCACCCATTAACATAATTAACAAAAATGGTAATATAATTATTATCAATTTTTATTCATTAGAAAGCCATAGAGTTTACAAATGTTAGATACACCCTTTCTTCTACATTGCTTAATAACTACCATTTAAAGCTTACTGTAAAGTTTATAAATATTGAAAGACAAGATTTATATATACCATACATAGCTTCTCTTTGAATTATTTATTTTCTAATATTCTATTTTTCATAGAAGAAAGTTTATTTCAATCATGTTTACTAATAAGCATATGTACAGCAGAACATAAAGTTATGAAAATATGAAAGTTGTCATTGTATAAAAAGCTCAAATAATTTGTAGTTGCTGACTTTGTTTAAAATTGTTATTCTGTCCTTAGATTTTCCTAACTTTTTAAAAATAACTTCTGGTTTTTTAAATATTTCTAACAGAATAACTTTTGTCAATTATCTTTTGTTTATTGTTGACTAAAATCTTTAAACTAAATATTTGGCATCAAAATGTTGACATAATACTTGTAAGTTTATTAAAAACAAATTGTTTTCAATTTAATAAAAATAAATAAATCATTAATCACTCAAATCTAACTCTTTTTAAATTAATAATAAGCAACCAGTTAATTTTTAGCAGTATAACAAAGTTGAAATGTCATTTGAGATAAAAGTATTGTCTGTGGATTTAATGATATAAATTTTTACAATTATTAATTACTAATTGTACAAACATATAATTCAAATTACGTACACATATAAAATTGCCACAAAGTTTATGTTTATTTTAAAACATCATAATTAGATTAACTCTTATTACTTTAATTGACATATTTTCATTCGTTAAACAACTGAAATAAAGTTAATAAGTTTATGCATTGCTTTTATATAAGAGTAATAATTTTGAGATAATGATTAGATAGTTTGTAGATAAAAAAGTATTTGGTAGACAAAGCTTAAATTATTTAGAAAATTTATAATTAGCTTATTTCTATAACATTAAGAACAAAAACAATCTAATATAAACACTCTTTTACTTAGGACATGGATAAACAATCATTTGAAACCAGCAAGTCAAGCTCACTGAATAAGCTCTTTGAGAGACACATATCCAACATGTCATTACTAATGCTTAAGGAGGTTTTCTAAAATGGTTTGTTTTAAAGTTTTAATGAAGATAGACACAAAAAACTGACAGTAAACTATTTTATACATAAAATTTCTTGTCTATAGTTGGTATGTTTTATTCAAAATACAATATCTATCATTTTAAACTTTAAAATATATTAATTTACCTAAACCAAGCCAGGCTCTATTAGAAACTTTTTTATTTTATGATTCTTAATACTTTTTTTTATTGTATTTCAGCATTTTTTGTATAAATAACTGTACTATGTAGTATAGTTTATTAAATAGATATAAAAACTAAAATTTGCTTTATACAATCAATTAAAAAAAAGTTTATACCGTTACTTTTTAATTGTTTGTCACTAACATAAAACTGTTTTATTTAAACTGTAAAAATGTGTACTTTTAAAAACCTGGAAAAAAATTAGAAAACCTGGACATTTTTTTGAAAAAAACAATTGGCAACCCTATATACTGTACACTTAAGTATAAACGAGTTTTTCATTTTTAAATGAAGAATAACTACTTATTTACGTTGATTATTAATTTTCATTCACGTTATTTTATGTTAAGCAATAATTTTAGATTAATTTCATTTTTTTTGAAGAAAACCCCGAACTGTAGAGGTTTTGAGAAAAATGTGGTTTTCATTCAAAGTTTTGCTTGAAATTTACCATTTTGAAAAAAAGTAAAAAAACATAATGGGGTCCAGCGCGATTCGACGGTCCAACAAACGGTTGCCGGGAAAATTTTAGGGGGGAGGGGCGCGCGAAAACCCGTTTTCGGGGTCCCGTGGGAGTGCGAAAACACCGGTTTTAAGGTCGAGAAGTAAATTTTGTACGAAATTTTGACCTTGAAAAAAAGTAAAAATCGACCTTCGGCATTTCGAACGTCCACTTTTGTTGAAAAAAAGTAAAATTTTTTATTGAAATTAGAGCGCTTTTCCGCACTTCGACGTATGCGTTTTACAAAAAAAAGTAAAAGTTAAAATTGAAATAAGCTCACATACCGTTTTTCGATGTGAGTTTTAATCCAAAAAAAAGTAAAAGTTAAAATTGAAATAAGCTCACATACCGTTATTCAATGTGAGTTTTAATCCAAAAAAAAGTAACCGCTCAAATAAACCGCTCAAATACCTCGATTCATCGAGAGTTTTTTTCCAAAAAAGTAAAAGTTAAAGGTTAAAACTGGCCATTTTGGACTAGTTCGGCGCCCGTAGAGGGCGAAAATGTTTTAATTTCATTTTTTTTGAGGAAAACTCCGAGCTGTAGAGGTTTTGAGAAAAATGTGGTTTTCATTCAAAGTTTTGCTTGAAATTTACCATTTTGAAAAAAGTAAAAAAACATAATGGGGTCCAGCGCGGTTCGACGGTCCAACAAACGGTTGCCGGGAAAATTTTAGGGGGGAGGGGCGCGCGAAAACCCGTTTTCGGGGTCCCGTGGGAGTGCGAAAACACCGGTTCTGAGGTCGAGAAGTCAATTTTGTACGAAATTTTGACCTTGAAAAAAAGTAAAAATCGACCTTCGGCATTTCAAACGTCCACTTTTGTTGAAAAAAAGTAAAATTTTTTATTGAAATTAGAGCGCTTTTCCGCACTTCGACGTATGCGTTTTACAAAAAAAAGTAAAAGTTAAAATTGAAATAAGCTCACATACCGTTTTTCGATGTGAGTTTTAATCCAAAAAAAAGTAAAAGTTAAAATTGAAATAAGCTCACATACCGTTATTCAATGTGAGTTTTAATCCAAAAAAAAGTAAAAGTTAAAATTGAAAACCGCTCAAATACCTCGATTCATCGAGAGTTTTTTTCCAAAAAAGTAAAAGTTAAAGGTTAAAACTGGCCATTTTGGACTAGTTCGGCGCCCGTAGAGGGCGAAAATGTTTTAATTTCATTTTTTTTGAGGAAAACTCCGAGCTGTAGAGGTTTTGAGAAAAATGTGGTTTTCATTCAAAGTTTTGCTTGAAATTTACCATTTTGAAAAAAGTAAAAAAACATAATGGGGTCCAGCGCGGTTCGACGGTCCAACAAACGGTTGCCGGGAAAATTTTAGGGGGGAGGGGCGCGCGAAAACCCGTTTTCGGGGTCCCGTGGGAGTGCGAAAACACCGGTTTTGAGGTGGAGAAGTCAATTTTGTACGAAATTTTGACCTTGAAAAAAAGTAAAAATCGACCTTCGGCATTTCAAACGTCCACTTTTGTTGAAAAAAAGTAAAATTTTTTATTGAAATTAGAGCGCTTTTCCGCACTTCGACGTATGCGTTTTACAAAAAAAAGTAAAAGTTAAAATTGAAATAAGCTCACATACCGTTTTTCGATGTGAGTTTTAATCCAAAAAAAAGTAAAAGTTAAAATTGAAATAAGCTCACATACCGTTATTCAATGTGAGTTTTAATCCAAAAAAAAGTAAAAGTTAAAATTGAAAACCGCTCAAATACCTCGATTCATCGAGAGTTTTTTTCCAAAAAAGTAAAAGTTAAAGGTTAAAACTGGCCATTTTGGACTAGTTCGGCGCCCGTAGAGGGCGAAAATGTTTTAATTTCATTTTTTTTGAGGAAAACTCCGAGCTGTAGAGGTTTTGAGAAAAATGTGGTTTTCATTCAAAGTTTTGCTTGAAATTTACCATTTTGAAAAAAGTAAAAAAACATAATGGGGTCCAGCGCGGTTCGACGGTCCAACAAACGGTTGCCGGGAAAATTTTAGGGGGGAGGGGCGCGCGAAAACCCGTTTTCGGGGTCCCGTGGGAGTGCGAAAACACCGGTTCTGAGGTCGAGAAGTCAATTTTGTACGAAATTTTGACCTTGAAAAAAAGTAAAAATCGACCTTCGGCATTTCAAACGTCCACTTTTGTTGAAAAAAAGTAAAATTTTTTATTGAAATTAGAGCGCTTTTCCGCACTTCGACGTATGCGTTTTACAAAAAAAAGTAAAAGTTAAAATTGAAATAAGCTCACATACCGTTTTTCGATGTGAGTTTTAATCCAAAAAAAAGTAAAAGTTAAAATTGAAATAAGCTCACATACCGTTATTCAATGTGAGTTTTAATCCAAAAAAAAGTAAAAGTTAAAATTGAAAACCGCTCAAATACCTCGATTCATCGAGAGTTTTTTTCCAAAAAAGTAAAAGTTAAAGGTTAAAACTGGCCATTTTGGACTAGTTCGGCGCCCGTAGAGGGCGAAAATGTTTTAATTTCATTTTTTTTGAGGAAAACTCCGAGCTGTAGAGGTTTTGAGAAAAATGTGGTTTTCATTCAAAGTTTTGCTTGAAATTTACCATTTTGAAAAAAGTAAAAAAACATAATGGGGTCCAGCGCGGTTCGACGGTCCAACAAACGGTTGCCGGGAAAATTTTAGGGGGGAGGGGCGCGCGAAAACCCGTTTTCGGGGTCCCGTGGGAGTGCGAAAACACCGGTTCTGAGGTCGAGAAGTCAATTTTGTACGAAATTTTGACCTTGAAAAAAAGTAAAAATCGACCTTCGGCATTTCAAACGTCCACTTTTGTTGAAAAAAAGTAAAATTTTTTATTGAAATTAGAGCGCTTTTCCGCACTTCGACGTATGCGTTTTACAAAAAAAAGTAAAAGTTAAAATTGAAATAAGCTCACATACCGTTTTTCGATGTGAGTTTTAATCCAAAAAAAAGTAAAAGTTAAAATTGAAATAAGCTCACATACCGTTATTCAATGTGAGTTTTAATCCAAAAAAAAGTAAAAGTTAAAATTGAAAACCGCTCAAATACCTCGTATTCAATGTGAGTTTTAATCCAAAAAAAAGTAAAAGTTAAAGGTTAAAACTGGCCATTTTGGACTAGTTCGGCGCCCGTAGAGGGCGAAAATGTTTTAATTTCATTTTTTTTGAGGAAAACTCCGAGCTGTAGAGGTTTTGAGAAAAATGTGGTTTTCATTCAAAGTTTTGCTTGAAATTTACCATTTTGAAAAAAGTAAAAAAACATAATGGGGTCCAGCGCGGTTCGACGGTCCAACAAACGGTTGCCGGGAAAATTTTAGGGGGGAGGGGCGCGCGAAAACCCGTTTTCGGGGTCCCGTGGGAGTGCGAAAACACCGGTTTTGAGGTGGAGAAGTCAATTTTGTACGAAATTTTGACCTTGAAAAAAAGTAAAAATCGACCTTCGGCATTTCAAACGTCCACTTTTGTTGAAAAAAAGTAAAATTTTTTATTGAAATTAGAGCGCTTTTCCGCACTTCGACGTATGCGTTTTACAAAAAAAAGTAAAAGTTAAAATTGAAATAAGCTCACATACCGTTTTTCGATGTGAGTTTTAATCCAAAAAAAAGTAAAAGTTAAAATTGAAATAAGCTCACATACCGTTATTCAATGTGAGTTTTAATCCAAAAAAAAGTAAAAGTTAAAATTGAAAACCGCTCAAATACCTCGATTCATCGAGAGTTTTTTTCCAAAAAAGTAAAAGTTAAAGGTTAAAACTGGCCATTTTGGACTAGTTCGGCGCCCGTAGAGGGCGAAAATGTTTTAATTTCATTTTTTTTGAGGAAAACTCCGAGCTGTAGAGGTTTTGAGAAAAATGTGGTTTTCATTCAAAGTTTTGCTTGAAATTTACCATTTTGAAAAAAGTAAAAAAACATAATGGGGTCCAGCGCGGTTCGACGGTCCAACAAACGGTTGCCGGGAAAATTTTAGGGGGGAGGGGCGCGCGAAAACCCGTTTTCGGGGTCCCGTGGGAGTGCGAAAACACCGGTTTTAAGGTCGAGAAGTAAATTTTGTACGAAATTTTGACCTTGAAAAAAAGTAAAAATCGACCTTCGGCATTTCGAACGTCCACTTTTGTTGAAAAAAAGTAAAATTTTTTATTGAAATTAGAGCGCTTTTCCGCACTTCGACGTATGCGTTTTACAAAAAAAAGTAAAAGTTAAAATTGAAATAAGCTCACATACCGTTTTTCGATGTGAGTTTTAATCCAAAAAAAAGTAAAAGTTAAAATTGAAATAAGCTCACATACCGTTATTCAATGTGAGTTTTAATCCAAAAAAAAGTAACCGCTCAAATAAACCGCTCAAATACCTCGATTCATCGAGAGTTTTTTTCCAAAAAAGTAAAAGTTAAAGGTTAAAACTGGCCATTTTGGACTAGTTCGGCGCCCGTAGAGGGCGAAAATGTTTTAATTTCATTTTTTTTGAGGAAAACTCCGAGCTGTAGAGGTTTTGAGAAAAATGTGGTTTTCATTCAAAGTTTTGCTTGAAATTTACCATTTTGAAAAAAGTAAAAAAACATAATGGGGTCCAGCGCGGTTCGACGGTCCAACAAACGGTTGCCGGGAAAATTTTAGGGGGGAGGGGCGCGCGAAAACCCGTTTTCGGGGTCCCGTGGGAGTGCGAAAACACCGGTTTTGAGGTGGAGAAGTCAATTTTGTACGAAATTTTGACCTTGAAAAAAAGTAAAAATCGACCTTCGGCATTTCAAACGTCCACTTTTGTTGAAAAAAAGTAAAATTTTTTATTGAAATTAGAGCGCTTTTCCGCACTTCGACGTATGCGTTTTACAAAAAAAAGTAAAAGTTAAAATTGAAATAAGCTCACATACCGTTTTTCGATGTGAGTTTTAATCCAAAAAAAAGTAAAAGTTAAAATTGAAATAAGCTCACATACCGTTATTCAATGTGAGTTTTAATCCAAAAAAAAGTAAAAGTTAAAATTGAAAACCGCTCAAATACCTCGATTCATCGAGAGTTTTTTTCCAAAAAAGTAAAAGTTAAAGGTTAAAACTGGCCATTTTGGACTAGTTCGGCGCCCGTAGAGGGCGAAAATGTTTTAATTTCATTTTTTTTGAGGAAAACTCCGAGCTGTAGAGGTTTTGAGAAAAATGTGGTTTTCATTCAAAGTTTTGCTTGAAATTTACCATTTTGAAAAAAGTAAAAAAACATAATGGGGTCCAGCGCGGTTCGACGGTCCAACAAACGGTTGCCGGGAAAATTTTAGGGGGGAGGGGCGCGCGAAAACCCGTTTTCGGGGTCCCGTGGGAGTGCGAAAACACCGGTTTTGAGGTGGAGAAGTCAATTTTGTACGAAATTTTGACCTTGAAAAAAAGTAAAAATCGACCTTCGGCATTTCAAACGTCCACTTTTGTTGAAAAAAAGTAAAATTTTTTATTGAAATTAGAGCGCTTTTCCGCACTTCGACGTATGCGTTTTACAAAAAAAAGTAAAAGTTAAAATTGAAATAAGCTCACATACCGTTTTTCGATGTGAGTTTTAATCCAAAAAAAAGTAAAAGTTAAAATTGAAATAAGCTCACATACCGTTATTCAATGTGAGTTTTAATCCAAAAAAAAGTAAAAGTTAAAATTGAAAACCGCTCAAATACCTCGATTCATCGAGAGTTTTTTTCCAAAAAAGTAAAAGTTAAAGGTTAAAACTGGCCAATTTGGACTAGTTCGGCGCCCGTAGAGGGCGAAAATGTTTTAATTTCATTTTTTTTGAAGAAAACCCCGAACTGTAGAGGTTTTGAGAAAAATGTGGTTTTCATTCAAAGTTTTGCTTGAAATTTACCATTTTGAAAAAAAGTAAAAAAACATAATGGGGTCCAGCGCGGTTCGACGGTCCAACAAACGGTTGCCGGGAAAATTTTAGGGGGGAGGGGCGCGCGAAAACCCGTTTTCGGGGTCCCGTGGGAGTGCGAAAACACCGGTTTTAAGGTCGAGAAGTAAATTTTGTACGAAATTTTGACCTTGAAAAAAAGTAAAAATCGACCTTCGGCATTTCAAACGTCCACTTTTGTTGAAAAAAAGTAAAATTTTTTATTGAAATTAGAGCGCTTTTCCGCACTTCGACGTATGCGTTTTACAAAAAAAAGTAAAAGTTAAAATTGAAATAAGCTCACATACCGTTTTTCGATGTGAGTTTTAATCCAAAAAAAAGTAAAAGTTAAAATTGAAATAAGCTCACATACCGTTATTCAATGTGAGTTTTAATCCAAAAAAAAGTAAAAGTTAAAATTGAAAACCGCTCAAATACCTCGATTCATCGAGAGTTTTTTTCCAAAAAAGTAAAAGTTAAAGGTTAAAACTGGCCATTTTGGACTAGTTCGGCGCCCGTAGAGGGCGAAAATGTTTTAATTTCATTTTTTTTGAGGAAAACTCCGAGCTGTAGAGGTTTTGAGAAAAATGTGGTTTTCATTCAAAGTTTTGCTTGAAATTTACCATTTTGAAAAAAGTAAAAAAACATAATGGGGTCCAGCGCGGTTCGACGGTCCAACAAACGGTTGCCGGGAAAATTTTAGGGGGGAGGGGCGCGCGAAAACCCGTTTTCGGGGTCCCGTGGGAGTGCGAAAACACCGGTTTTAAGGTCGAGAAGTAAATTTTGTACGAAATTTTGACCTTGAAAAAAAGTAAAAATCGACCTTCGGCATTTCGAACGTCCACTTTTGTTGAAAAAAAGTAAAATTTTTTATTGAAATTAGAGCGCTTTTCCGCACTTCGACGTATGCGTTTTACAAAAAAAAGTAAAAGTTAAAATTGAAATAAGCTCACATACCGTTTTTCGATGTGAGTTTTAATCCAAAAAAAAGTAAAAGTTAAAATTGAAATAAGCTCACATACCGTTATTCAATGTGAGTTTTAATCCAAAAAAAAGTAACCGCTCAAATAAACCGCTCAAATACCTCGATTCATCGAGAGTTTTTTTCCAAAAAAGTAAAAGTTAAAGGTTAAAACTGGCCATTTTGGACTAGTTCGGCGCCCGTAGAGGGCGAAAATGTTTTAATTTCATTTTTTTTGAGGAAAACTCCGAGCTGTAGAGGTTTTGAGAAAAATGTGGTTTTCATTCAAAGTTTTGCTTGAAATTTACCATTTTGAAAAAAGTAAAAAAACATAATGGGGTCCAGCGCGGTTCGACGGTCCAACAAACGGTTGCCGGGAAAATTTTAGGGGGGAGGGGCGCGCGAAAACCCGTTTTCGGGGTCCCGTGGGAGTGCGAAAACACCGGTTCTGAGGTCGAGAAGTCAATTTTGTACGAAATTTTGACCTTGAAAAAAAGTAAAAATCGACCTTCGGCATTTCAAACGTCCACTTTTGTTGAAAAAAAGTAAAATTTTTTATTGAAATTAGAGCGCTTTTCCGCACTTCGACGTATGCGTTTTACAAAAAAAAGTAAAAGTTAAAATTGAAATAAGCTCACATACCGTTTTTCGATGTGAGTTTTAATCCAAAAAAAAGTAAAAGTTAAAATTGAAATAAGCTCACATACCGTTATTCAATGTGAGTTTTAATCCAAAAAAAAGTAAAAGTTAAAATTGAAAACCGCTCAAATACCTCGATTCATCGAGAGTTTTTTTCCAAAAAAGTAAAAGTTAAAGGTTAAAACTGGCCATTTTGGACTAGTTCGGCGCCCGTAGAGGGCGAAAATGTTTTAATTTCATTTTTTTTGAGGAAAACTCCGAGCTGTAGAGGTTTTGAGAAAAATGTGGTTTTCATTCAAAGTTTTGCTTGAAATTTACCATTTTGAAAAAAGTAAAAAAACATAATGGGGTCCAGCGCGGTTCGACGGTCCAACAAACGGTTGCCGGGAAAATTTTAGGGGGGAGGGGCGCGCGAAAACCCGTTTTCGGGGTCCCGTGGGAGTGCGAAAACACCGGTTCTGAGGTCGAGAAGTCAATTTTGTACGAAATTTTGACCTTGAAAAAAAGTAAAAATCGACCTTCGGCATTTCAAACGTCCACTTTTGTTGAAAAAAAGTAAAATTTTTTATTGAAATTAGAGCGCTTTTCCGCACTTCGACGTATGCGTTTTACAAAAAAAAGTAAAAGTTAAAATTGAAATAAGCTCACATACCGTTTTTCGATGTGAGTTTTAATCCAAAAAAAAGTAAAAGTTAAAATTGAAATAAGCTCACATACCGTTATTCAATGTGAGTTTTAATCCAAAAAAAAGTAAAAGTTAAAATTGAAAACCGCTCAAATACCTCGTATTCAATGTGAGTTTTAATCCAAAAAAAAGTAAAAGTTAAAGGTTAAAACTGGCCATTTTGGACTAGTTCGGCGCCCGTAGAGGGCGAAAATGTTTTAATTTCATTTTTTTTGAGGAAAACTCCGAGCTGTAGAGGTTTTGAGAAAAATGTGGTTTTCATTCAAAGTTTTGCTTGAAATTTACCATTTTGAAAAAAGTAAAAAAACATAATGGGGTCCAGCGCGGTTCGACGGTCCAACAAACGGTTGCCGGGAAAATTTTAGGGGGGAGGGGCGCGCGAAAACCCGTTTTCGGGGTCCCGTGGGAGTGCGAAAACACCGGTTTTGAGGTGGAGAAGTCAATTTTGTACGAAATTTTGACCTTGAAAAAAAGTAAAAATCGACCTTCGGCATTTCAAACGTCCACTTTTGTTGAAAAAAAGTAAAATTTTTTATTGAAATTAGAGCGCTTTTCCGCACTTCGACGTATGCGTTTTACAAAAAAAAGTAAAAGTTAAAATTGAAATAAGCTCACATACCGTTTTTCGATGTGAGTTTTAATCCAAAAAAAAGTAAAAGTTAAAATTGAAATAAGCTCACATACCGTTATTCAATGTGAGTTTTAATCCAAAAAAAAGTAAAAGTTAAAATTGAAAACCGCTCAAATACCTCGATTCATCGAGAGTTTTTTTCCAAAAAAGTAAAAGTTAAAGGTTAAAACTGGCCATTTTGGACTAGTTCGGCGCCCGTAGAGGGCGAAAATGTTTTAATTTCATTTTTTTTGAGGAAAACTCCGAGCTGTAGAGGTTTTGAGAAAAATGTGGTTTTCATTCAAAGTTTTGCTTGAAATTTACCATTTTGAAAAAAGTAAAAAAACATAATGGGGTCCAGCGCGGTTCGACGGTCCAACAAACGGTTGCCGGGAAAATTTTAGGGGGGAGGGGCGCGCGAAAACCCGTTTTCGGGGTCCCGTGGGAGTGCGAAAACACCGGTTTTAAGGTCGAGAAGTAAATTTTGTACGAAATTTTGACCTTGAAAAAAAGTAAAAATCGACCTTCGGCATTTCGAACGTCCACTTTTGTTGAAAAAAAGTAAAATTTTTTATTGAAATTAGAGCGCTTTTCCGCACTTCGACGTATGCGTTTTACAAAAAAAAGTAAAAGTTAAAATTGAAATAAGCTCACATACCGTTTTTCGATGTGAGTTTTAATCCAAAAAAAAGTAAAAGTTAAAATTGAAATAAGCTCACATACCGTTATTCAATGTGAGTTTTAATCCAAAAAAAAGTAAAAGTTAAAATTGAAAACCGCTCAAATACCTCGATTCATCGAGAGTTTTTTTCCAAAAAAGTAAAAGTTAAAGGTTAAAACTGGCCAATTTGGACTAGTTCGGCGCCCGTAGAGGGCGAAAATGTTTTAATTTCATTTTTTTTGAAGAAAACCCCGAACTGTAGAGGTTTTGAGAAAAATGTGGTTTTCATTCAAAGTTTTGCTTGAAATTTACCATTTTGAAAAAAAGTAAAAAAACATAATGGGGTCCAGCCCGGCAACCGTTTGCATGCAAAAATTAATGTCTATGCATTAACATTGACTTTATTTAGTTTGAATGTTAGATCAAGTAGCATAGTTCTATATTATGATTGTTTTTTTGTTTATATTTTATTAAGATGTGAACAGAAACAATTCAAACAAATTAAGAAAATGACATAAATGACACTCAACTAAGTTTCTTAATCAGTAAAAAACTGTTATTTTTAACTGTTTCATCAACATACAGGCCTTTAACCCACATTAATAGTGATACAGGGTAGTCATGTTTCCTAAAAAACTGGAATTTTAGGTTTTATACAAAAACCTTAGAATTAGAATCTTTTAAAAAAAAAAGTTTAACAAGTATTTAAAAAAAGAACTTCTAAAAACCTGAGAGGTTATAATAACCAGTAACCTGACCACATTAATAATAGTAAAGTTCCTAATGAATTTAACAATATTTTAGATTAAAATCTTGGTCATATAATATTTAAATAAATAAAATGATATTGGTTTTTAGACCTTATTTCTAAATTGAGTCATTTAAAAGTTTATACTGTTTTATTGTAATTATTTTATGTACTTTTAGTAAAAACACATTAGCAATTGTTATTTTTACATTTAACAATAAACAGTTTATTTTCACAGTTTAGTACTTAAAAAAGCCTAAAAGAAATTTTAAAAACCAAATACCACCCTGTTTACAAAGAGAAATGCATTAAAGTTTACTTTTTACTCTAATGTATGCTCTTCTAGTAAAAAACTTCTTGCTTTTCCTTTAACAAGTATTTTACAAACACTAAACCTGGTAGAGTCCTGGAAAAACCTGGAATTTGAGAAACTTTGGCTAAAAAATCTAAGAAAACCTAGAATTTTTAACAAAAATCACTAAAAACCCTGAAATTTTAAACAATATTTACAAGTTGAGTATTAAAATTTTGACTAGACAAAAAAAATCTATTGTACAGGCAAAATGAATTTTCATCATTTTTTATTTAAAAACACATTTAAAGTAGCTATACAGTATCTTTTTAAGTATAATTATACTGTTTAACACATTTTTTACCTTAAACTTTATTTTAAATTATAATTTGACCCAGAAGCATGAACTTTTAAAAGCCTGGAAGAAATTCAGAAAACCTGGAAGAAATTTAAAAAAAACTAGTGGCAACCATGTATTTTGAATTTTTTGAACTCTGGCTGCCTTATGACAGTTTTGTTTTTTTATTTGCAAAAATTAGGATATTTTTATATTTTTTAAAAATCTCAGGACATAATTTTTCTAGGTTTTAAATGAGATTTAGTTGATCTAGTTTCAATATTTTATTATTTTAAATCAATTTTTTAAAGAATTAGATTTTAATTAACATTAAAAATTAAAAAAAAATAAGGATTTGAAATAACTCAGGATGTCATTTTTTGGTTATTCAGGATTAAGTATCAAAGAGATCAAACAATCAACAAAGGTCTAACAATAACACTTTTACTGTCCAAAAATAGATAAAGAATAAAGTCTATTATTTAAAATTTCTTACTGGCTCGTTTTTTAGCAAACTAACGAAGTTCTAATAAAATATATATGAATTTTGAAGCTTTAGTACCCAAGTTATTGTTTACCAATGATTAAGTTTAAAAGTAAATATATTTATAATTTAAATAAATGATTTAACTGTATGAACTGCAACTTAATTTATAACCAATGGGTTGCTACAGATTTAAAAATTGTTATGAATTTTACTAGAATATTAACACATAATTAAAACACAAAATTCAATAAAGCAGTTCATTAAATATTTGGTAGTGAAAATAATAACATAAAGCTAAATCAAAATCAACACAAATCTGATAAATTACACAAAAATTAACTTTTTTCAAAAATAAAAAACTGTAGTAGTTATAACTTATTGTTTCATAAACTTTGTTGGTAAATCTTCTACTAACACATTTTTTAATATTTAATAAAAGAATTTAAATAGTAATAACAGTCACAGTTCTTTAAACTTTTCAACTGGCTATAATTGGTAGAATATCTAGAATTTAAAATTTTATCACATTATATTTAATAAATGTAAGCATGTATAATATAACAACAAAGTTAAAAGTGTACCACTTGTAAACTATTTATTTATTCAAACTCCCATGCTATATAATAGTACATGTATATTGCTTAAGTTTTAAAAAATCTGAATTATTAAAATAAAATATACTTGATTTATTAAACTTATTGTTGAATTTTTTAGGAAGTTTTAATTTAATAAAATATCAACTAAAGTAATTTGTCTAGATTAAATTTTGATAAAATATGTAAAACATTTAAGCTTTATGAAGTTAAACACCCATGCTATATAATAATACCTATAACTAAAGTATTATATAATATAACTGAGCATGTAAAAATATTAACAAACTTCTTTATTAAAAAAATTTTTAAAACAATATTTAATACTAAAACTAGAGTTTCTGAACTTTTACAACAAATAAAAATTTGTTTGTTTTATGAAAACAATTTTCTATATCTCAAAATGTTAAAGATCTTATAGCAGAATTATTTTATTGCAGTTTTATAATATTTTTCATCATGAAAAAATGTAAATACATGGAAGGTTCGAAGAAAATAAGCTCGAAATTCAAAACTTATTTATGATTTTAAAATAAAGTAAAAAAGTTTTTGTTTACACAGTAAAGTCATTTAGAAAAAATAACATCTGCTTTTATGTCATTTATTAAATCTGTAAATAAGACATTTCATATAAATAACCATTAGAAGTTTTGTACAAGGCTTTAATAATGACTTATTAATTCAAAATTTGACTTAATATAATAATAAAACAAATTTTGTTGTTTTCTCAACCAAATAAAAAATAGTATTTAGTTTTTAGTGTTTTAAGAAGTTTTCATTTTTCCTTACTACCTGACAAAAAAGCCAACACATTCAAGCAAAAAACGAAGTGCTTTTTACGCAAGTTATAAATACATTTAGTTAGCTTTGTTGTACAAGATAATCAAACTTTTATTTCCAACGATGAGAACAGCGGTCTGTGATTGGACGACTCCGTGTTTGTTTGTCACGTGACACGAATGATTACCAATATCGCCATCTGACGGATGATATATTTGCAGGAAGTTTGAAGTTGCTCCCAATATTCTTCTCAGTCCACCGACATCAAGACTAAATATAAGTTTAAGTTAAAGAAGTTATGTTCTTATATTTTAAGGTGTTTGTTATGTAGCAGCTTAGCTTATTACAGAATTAAAACAAAATCTCAGAACTACTTTTTATCGTGGTTTGAAAACTTTAAATAAAGTTAAAAGAGAACGTAATTTAGGATTTATATAAGAAGTTACCAATTTGATTTAATTTAATTTTGAAAAATTTGTGTAATTTTATGTTTGTAAATTTTTAATTTTGTTTAATTGTTAAGATTTAGGTATAGAGGCTTTGTTTAACACAAAATTTAAATAATTAAAGCGTTGCACAAAAAAAAATGTTATAGGAAACTGTAATATTTTATGGTAATAAAAAATAATGATAAAAACTTTAAATTTAAATTACAACCTAACTCACAGCATCGTAACTATCTAAGGACTGTATTTTTCAACGACCACTAATGTTTTGTCAACTTTATAAATTTTTATCTAAACTTGTACACTATTACGTTAATTACTACACAGACTATAATTGAAGTTCAATTGTTTTGATTTTACAATTGGATAAGTATGTTTTTGGTTTTTTAATTAAATTTACTAAATTATATATTTTTATTTTTATTAAAAGATTTAGTTCATTTACTTCTAATTGTTTTAATAATAAAACTTAACTAATAATTTTCCCATAGTTGTTACAATAGATTAAATGTTTTTTTTTTAATTATTTTCCTAATAGACAGAAATTTATATAAATTCGATTGTTTTGTTATTTAAATAAAAATCACACCTTTAAATATTTATGACACAATAACTATCTTGTTACAGTATCTGTATCAAAAATAAATTGTAGTAAAATTGAACAGACAATAAACTCCTAAAGCGCATGAGGCAAAAATCATTTAAGGTCACCTGACAGTGACGTACGAGCAAAACATCAGTTTCGCACTTTAACAAAAGTGAACTTTCGGCTGTATTATTACAAAACAACCAGTGTGCTTTTAGTTGCTTTTAGTTTGAGTGTTTGGGAAAAAGCATAATATCAAAATAAATTAAAACTAACTCTTTCACAGGTTTTTCATTTTTCACTGAAACTCGCATTCCCCGTACTCTGCCACTTCGACCACGAAGAACGCGCCACCTCGCGGCGGATCCACTTTCGGGTGGGAAATTATGCTTTTCCTCGGCCAGCTGCAAATTTATTTGTTTGCTGTTACGCATGTCGCAACGTGGTCTTCTGTTTTGAAATTTCGCGCATTTTTTTTTGTGAATTTTAGTTTAACACATTGTGACAAGGTTTTAGCTTCCTTTTGTTTGTATATATAAAATTACAACAAGGTTGATTTTAATAATTTTTTCTAATAGCGCATACTGTTTTAATGTTTTCAATCTTAAATTAAGTATTGTTTTGCTTCCAAATGTCATTTGGTTAATGAGAATTTTTTTTTGTGTTTACTTTGTTATAATACATAGTATAAAAACATTAAAGCAATTTTTATTTTCATTCACTTCCGGTAATTAATATTTTAATACAAACTAACTGAGTATGACTACGGTATTTGATTTACATAACATTTATTTTACAGTTATTTCTATCTTTACCAATATTTATCTTCACTTTTTATTTGTTTTTAGGTTTTTATTGTTTAATGAATGTTTTACTATATAAATACAGTAAGGAAAAACCTTTAACTACAATCACTAGTGTAAATAAAAAGTAGTTGATAATTTTTTTGACTATAGGCTTGTTTTGACATAAGCCGTAAACATTTAATTAATCTTTAAAACTAACAAAAAAAATTAAGTCATTTTTTATCTATGCAAATTTCAAGCAAAGTGGTCGATTATGTAAACTAAACAAACATGTAAATATATTTAAATTACTTTCCTCAGGTCTAATCCAGTTTTTCAACTTAAATTAGACAGAATATATTAAACTAGGTTTATTAATATTTTTATTGCTTTTGTCTTTTTTTAATTATCTATCATTACTAAACGAATCAAATGAAAAAAATAGTTATATTACTTTGTTATACTGTTCAATAACACAATAACATACAACATACATTAACCAACTTTAAAAAAAACCATCAGTAAAACCTTCAATATATAAACAAATTAAATTGTTTATATATTTTTTTATTCACTGCATACTAACATGTAAGCTTTCTAACCTTGAGGCGTTAACTCTTCGCTCACAATCACGTGATCGCCCAACGGAGCACCTGACGGCGAAGCTGACGTAATCACCGTCACGTTCACCCAGTTGCCACGGCAACCGTCAGGCTCCCGTTGAAACTGTTCCACGAACTCGCTCCTCGCCCGTCGAACAGCTCGTAGTCCCTTCCTCCCGCCTCCCCCGCATCCAGCAACAGCGGCTGCCGCTCCGGGCGTGACGTCACCGTCGCTTTCCCCCGCGCACACGAGCTCAATGACGTCATCGCTTTTGGTGACGTTTGAAGGTTGTTTTGTGAACCGGATGTTGGGGATCGAGCTTCTCACGAATTTTTCACTTCGGCAGCTGAAGTGAGAAATTGGTTATCAAAAGTTTATACATAAAACTTAAGTTATTTAACACCAAAAGAATTATTGGATGCATGGTAATTAAAAATTTCTAGTTGAAATTTTTGATTTAGTCTTAGAAATAAAAAACCGGCGGAAGTGAAGAAGCCTAAAATTTCTTGTGCCAAACTCAAGGCTTTGATTACACACTCGATCATTAGACCATACTGTGGTCAAACTTCTACGATTAAACATTAAAAGTTTTTTATAAAACATTTTTTTTGTTTTTTCTAAGTTTTCTTAAATTAAAAAGAAAATTTTAAATTTAAGAATTTAATTAAAAAATATTTATAAATATTTTAAATAATTAGTAAAATAATTATTCAATATTAATTTTTTAAAAATTTTATTGAATTTTAAAAAACAGTATCATATTTGTACTTATACACAGCTGAATGAGCCAGTACAACAATACAAAGTTTTTGTATAAAAACAAAGTTACGTTATGTAAGCAAATAGTGCTTTCAAAAATGCTTGTATGACAGTTAATACTTTTTAATCCACCAAAAGATGTTTGTACCACAAAATCAAGTTTTATTTAAAAGTAAAATTACAATGACAAATGAAAATTATATTTGTAACCACAATAATAGACGGCTTTATTTATTATCAAAGTTTAAATATTGACTTGGTTTGTTTGACGAAAAAATTTTAGTGTACAGCTAAAAAAAATTTAAAGTGTATTCAAACTTGTAATGTATATCTCTTTAAAATGGTGTTTTATAGCTCAAGTATCCCCTCCTATATTTTAATCAAAGTGTGTTCAAAACAGATTAAATAAAGTTGTTTTGGTCGATTTGTATATTTACTCACAATGAAACTAGAATTAGGTACTAAATTTTATTTTAAAATCTTTGTTTTCATTGAAATTTAAAAAAATGAATCACACAGTGAACATTTATAATAAAAAAAACATTTGATAATAGTAATACAAACTTATATTATAATTACATAAACCAGGTATTTAGTTCTGTAAAAAAAATTTGTGTACTTTAATATGAAAAAAATGAATTTTTCTGATCAAAATTAACTTTCCTGTATCATTTAAATTTAAGTTACGTTTTTTGTTATTTAAATCTCTATTAACTTAATAAAAACAACCTGAAATGTATTTGAATTTCAATTAGCCATTGAAACAAAAAAACACAACTCATCAATTCACTTTGTTTATCGCCACGATTTGAATGAAGCACCCAGCAAGTCTCTCTCCATTAACTGCAAGTGAGTTAAAAATATTTTAAAATAAAACGTACATGTCACCGTGGAAAACTGGCTAATTTTAAACAAATACCTTTGCTAGCACATATGCATTTAAAATTATAACAGTTACAGTTTGTCGCAAATTTTAAATAAGAAACTTGATTGTAGTTGTATACAGATCTATATTTTTACATATTAACGAAATACAATTAACGTTTTTAAAAGCTGTATAAACCTTTTTTTTTTTATAAACCACAATGAATATATATAACATAAATTTATAATTAACAGAAATATAAATAGCATTATGTTATAATTACCTTCAAAGGAGCGAAATCTAAACAAATTGTATTTAACTAAGCTCAACTTAAAAAGGAACATTCAAGACATAGATACTAAAGAGCTCCACTGAAACAAAAAGATAAAAACCTCATTAACCACTTGTTTGCTAGGTTCTGTTATCCTAGGCCAATTGAATTCAAAACAGATATTTTCTGGTGATGGTTACAATAAACATTTTGAATTTAATAGATTTTGAGAAAAAGGGAGTTTTATAGATGACATTGTTTGTTTTATTATTCAGAACTAGAATGTCTATGGTAGCAAATGATACACTCCATGCCAAAAGAACTATGAAGTGAAGCGTTGCTTAACAATGCTTGGTTAATTAAAGTAAACAAAGCATTTAACTAGGGGCTGCAAATGTTTTGTGGTTGTTAAATTCGTAAACAATTAATAAATATTTACAATGATTTAAATTCGTAAAAGAATTGTTTTAAATGTGAAACAACGTACACAGCCATGGTGTGATAAAATAGTATATAAATAAAAGTCACTGAAAGTCTATCTCATCCTATGTATTTAGAGATAAAGACCTAAAATTTTCAGGAAATGTGTTTTTAAAAATCTGTCACAAAAACTTTTTGGATTTTAAAGAAGATTTTAAGAATTTTTGGTCACAAGTTTTCTAAAACTTGTTACATTTTTTTTTGCAAGGAGCGTTTTCTGGAAATTTTAGTAATTCAGTAACTATTGAGAAAGATTAATAGGTAGATAACTTTAAAAAGGCAGTATATATTATAGAGAGGGTGTAATTGTTTTGAAATTTTTTGCTAAGTGAGCAATTATGAAAATAAGCTTGTAAAAAAAAAACATTTATGAAATCAATATGCTAAAAATAGTTGTACACTAATAAATTATTATTCAACAAATAGGTCCATAACACTAAGTAAAATGCTTATTAATAATAAGACTTACCTGTAAAGTTTGTAAAACAAAACATTAGTTACACGTCAATTCAATTTCAGACAATTCAAATTTAAACAATTCATATTCTGAAATTTAATTTTAAAGGACCATAACTAAAACATAATATGTAATATACTACAAACTTTTTTATTCATTATTTTTTTTTAATATTTATGGATATATATCTAAAACTAGCTTTAAAATATAATAATATTTCATAATTTTTTTTTTAATGTTTTTTTCCAAACAAAAAAAAAAATTGTAAGTATCAATTACAATTGTTGGAATTTGAATCATGTGCACCCCAAAATATTATTAAAGGTTTCAACATACATAATCTAATATTTTGTTACATAAAACTAACCTAAAAGCAGACTGTCTTTCTGACAGAAATGACAACCATAAACTGTAATTCTAGGAGTGGTGGTGGTATATCTTTTCTGTTTGAACTGCCAATTTACCAACTTACTTCTGTGTTTAATTGAAAATACTTACTATCAACATCTCAACCATTGTTTACACTTAATATGTACTGTTTAGTTGTGTTTTATACATTTACTCTTTTGTTTTATGAGCAGTTAATTTATTGAATTTTCTTATATAAGTTATTGAATATTGTTTAAGAATTCTTGAAATTTTTAGCTGTAAAAGACATAATTTATAAAATTTTAATAAATCAGACGTGTTGCAACTTATCTTTTAAATTTACATATATTTATTTTGCTTAAGTTTCTAAGAATAACAAATTAAAATGGTAAAAGCAGTTAAGAGTGTTTAATATCTTGTGTAAAAAAAATAACTTTTAATTTATTATATTAATGATAATGGCTTAAAAAGTATCTAAATTACCTATTATATATTCTACAAAATTGTTATATTTCATATGTGCAACCCAGCTGACTTTCATTGAATTTCAAACAGTATAACAAACTAGTAAATAGAGTATGTATTATCAAGTATAACTACATACCAGATAAGTTTATGTACTTCTATAGTATTTTTTAGTTGAGGATGCGACTTTAAAAATAATCTTTAAGTTAAATAAAGTATACTTTAATTTATGGTGCTTTTTACAGTTCAAGAATTATTATGTAAATAGAGAGATATTCTGTAGTAAAAAAAGTTAAACTGACCTTTTTTTTTGGTATACCAAGTGTTTTCACAAGTACAACAAATATAATTAAGTTAAAACATTTTAAAATCATTTAAAAACAATATTCTATTCATATTCTACTTTTATGATGTTAAAAAACACTGTTGGTAAAACTTCTATGGTTAATTTTTGTCTGTAATCTATGTGACAGTTTTTATTTGTAATGGTAAGTGCTTCAAATGTGCATGCTGACCTGGGTTTGCCAAACTTAGTTTTATTTTTGTTAAATATATAATCAATATAGTTCTGATGAAGCATTTACTTAAAAAAAAGCATAATATTTCTTTAAAAAAAAATATACTTTATTGTAGATAAACTAATTAATTTTAGTTGCATTCAGTGTTTGATTTTAGTAAAAGTTCTTTATCAAAAACCTTTTTTATGATTAAGTCATCTAAATATCAGTAATGGACTTATTGTAAAAACTTAATGAACATTAGTTAAAATTTGAGGTAAAATTACATTTTAATGAAGCCTTTGTTTGCTTTCTAGTCTGTGCCTTCAATAAGAAACCTAAGAAACTAAGTGGCTTTGATTACTTAAGGGCATAGGGGGGTCCAATATTATTTTTAATAAAAATAACATTGTATCTTATATAAAAGTTTTAAGTACAAGCTACAAGCCAGTTTTTATAGAATAAAAAATCTTATTTAACTTTTGAGATATTGCAATTTTTATAAAAAGTTTCTGATACAAACGTAAGGACCGCAAATTTTTTAATGTCAATTTTCTTGGAAATTTAAAAAATCACTAAAAATCTATCTCCTCCTTCATTTTTTGAGCTAGAGACCTCAAACTTTCAGGAAATGTTCCTTTTGTAATTAAGAAGACTTGGAATATTAAAATTTCGAAAATAATAAAAAATAAAAATTTTAGATAAAGAAAGCAGAAAAAATAGGTGTTTTTTTTAATTTTATTTTTCAAGATTAAAAAAATTCTGCGTTCAATCTTTTTGAAATTTAATAATACACTTTCTGTAAAAATTTGAAGAAGATTGCTTAAAAATGAAGGAGGAGATAGATTTTTATCGAAATGGTCTTTTTTTGCATTTTTAGTTTGCGCCTTGCATTAGGAACCTATTGATGTCACCGACTTTAATCGCTCATATCTCAAAAAATACTTTGAATTTTTTCAAGCGGTTAAAAATGTCTGATAGCTCAGCTGAAACTCTATAAAATAAGATCAACTTGTAAAAATCAAGGTGGATCCCCCCTATGCCCTTAAACTCTCAATAGTTGCTTTAGTTTATTTAAAGGTCATATATGAGTCCAACATATTTTTAACAAAACATAAAATTGGCTTTTATTTGATAAAATTGAGTAAATTATGTAGGATTTAAAGAATAAAAACTTGGTTTATTTTTAAGCCTTGGTAGACTCATCAAATTTTAAGAATTAACTATGTTAAGCTAACAAAAAGATAAATATTAAGGGCATAAGGGGAAAAAGCCAGGTTTTTTACAAGTTGATCTTATTTTATAGAGTTATTTCTAGGCTTCAAGATGCTTTTTATCATTTTAAAAAATTCGAATTATTTTTTGAGATATGACCAGTCAAAGTCGGGCCACATAATAGGTTCCCTATGGAAAGGGAAATCTAAAACAGCAAAAAAAGACTATTTTGTTTAAACTTTTCAACCATTTTTTCAAGCAATCTTCTTTAAACTTTCACAGTCTAATCTTTATACAATAACAAAAAAAAACATTACTTGTGATTTCAAAAAAATTTAAAAAGAAATAATTTTTTTTTGAAATTTTTTTTTTTGTCATAAAATTTTTACATTTCAAATTATCAAAATTTATAAGTTTTGTTTTTTTTATAATGTAAGAAACATTACCTGAAAATTTGAAGAAGATTGCTTGAAAATTGAAAAGGAGATAGATTTTTGGTGATTTTTAAAATTTCCAAAAAAATTGACCCCAAAAAATTTCTGGTCCACACATTAGTATTGGAAACTTTATACATTAAATAAAATATCTCAAAAGTTAAATGATAATTTTTAATTTTATAAAAACTGTTTTATAGTTTGTAATTATAGCTTTCATATAAAAGCCCAATTTTTTGTTGTAAAAAAAAAGTGTTCACCCTCCTATGGCTTTAATTTTAGAAAAAATAAGTGGTCCCCTACACTATCAGGCACACCATTTATGAGATATAACCAGTTTTGACAGTTGGATTATTTGAATGTATTGAAGAAATATTTACATGACCAATTTTCTCAGACTTATGAAATAAATTACTAAAATTCTATCACCACCAACTTTTTAATGCTAATCTTTCAAGTTTTAAGAAATTTTCACTTTGGCTATAATAAATAACTTTTAAAAATTAAATTTTCTAAAGACAACTGATTTTATTTTGTTTACTTTTCTAACAACAAATCTTTAGAACGAAAAATCCACTTCCTAAAAGTTGTTTAAAATTTATTAAAGATTTGACTGAGAAAGTGTAAATTAATTGACATAATTCTTAAGTTTTAAATTATAACGTTTTTAGAAAAAATATAGATTTTGATAAAAAATTCTTACTATTATTATTTTTGAATTTTTAAACATGAATTTTACTTTTATAATCCACATATCTTTGATATACATATGTTTTAGTAAAATTCAGTACTTTTTACTTTTGACTGAGAATTCTGAACTTATATTATTGTTGATATATTTTAGCATTTGTTAATGCTGACAATATTGGCCCTTTTTGGCTTAACTTTCAGATGGGTTTGGATATTAAGAAGTAGTTTATATAGTCAACAAGAATGGCTACTGGATTTTTAGAAGTTTATTCTTTTTTAGGTTTTCTACTTTTTGAAGTAGAAAATAAATTTTACAAGTAAAGAATTATTTTATTATTGTAAAATTAATGAATATGTACAATACTATTTCAAACTTACTTGGTAATAAATTAAACTCAAAAACTTTTTTGATGTATATAAAAGTTATTTCTTATGTAGTTTTTACTTCAATATCTTAGGTTTTTGTAAATTAGTTTTAAGACTTAATTTTTTTTTAAAGTATTAAATTCCAGGATTTAAAGAATGCTAGGTAATGTGGCAACCTATTAGAGATTTTAAATGGGTATAATTACTAAAGTATTGGTAGCTTGAAAAATCAAAAATTTTCACTTTTTAATTACTTTTTACAAAATATTTATAAGATAGTAAGCCTGAGATTATAGATAATAACCCTTGATGGTCTAAATATGTGGCAGCCATAAGTTATTTTTGCTACCAATTGAAAAAAGTTAAACTGATATAAGTTTGTTCACTTTAACTAAAACATTTTCAAATAACAAATTAACTTGCAGATTATGTTTATCAGGTGGCCATTCACCTGAAATTTAATAAAATTTTAAAAGTTAGGCAAAAATAATCTGGGAACACTTTAATATTAAATTAAAATCAACAATAAACCTAAAAATCTTGTTTCTTGACCAATTGTACTAGGAAGCTAACAAATTTTTGAATAAATTGAAATACACGCAAGATTGCATAACATTTAAAACTTTACTTGTTATTATACACACTTTAACTATTATTATTGTATCTTTTTATAAGTCAATCTTTTTGTTATATTAAAATTTAAATTAAAAAAGTAACAAGAAAACTTTCGACAGCCTTTAAAAAAACGCTAAAACAACAAGTGGCCACCCTGTATTAAGGGCGATATTAGTACTTAATATTGTATTACACATTGAATTTAATTAGAGACATAAATTTATATTGAAAACCATTATTTTGAAACTAATTAAAATTACTAGTCCATTATTAACATATAATTATCACTAATAAACTAACTTTAAATTTAAAATAATAATGTATTCTAAATTAAGTTGAGATGAGCTTATTACATAGTTCTATGACTTTATGAAGACTTAAAATAAGGAGCAATGGTCAAAACAGTGTAGTAATATTAATTGTTTTACCAGTCCCTTTTACAGGATTTAACAAAAAAGATGTTGACATATTTTATTAATAAAAACCCTCTTCATGTAACTATTTTTTAGGATTATTAAAATAATTTAAACTACAATATAATAAACTCTTAATTAGAATAGATTAGCTCAAGATTAAGATTTTCTTACTAAATTAAATTTTTTTTAGTTATTTATGTTGCCATACTCTTGCTGTTATAATACTAATAATTGTTAATAATTTTGTTAATTAATACAATTTATAAACTATAAGTCCAGATGTAAAGTTTTATTAAAATATCATATCAATTTTTAATAATTTTTTTGTAATGATATTTCCATAGCAATCTTGTTGATGAAGAAACACATTTAGTTCTTAAGTGAGTATTTAAAACTCAAAGTTTATCAATTAGTGAAAAATAAAAAACTGAATTTGGTTAAAAAACCTACTTTGTTATAGTTTTCATTTTAAACACTATCAAAGTTTTGAATTAAACTATTATTATATTTACTTATAATAACTATACCCCACTTCACTGACAATAACTATCTTAACTTATATGTTAACTTTAGTTTAATTTGAAAATAAAGGTGAATCACAATAACAGTTTTAATTTAAATAAACTACTATAATCAAAAATATATTTACATAGTAAGAACAATGAGTAGTATACAATGATTTAGAAAAAAATAGTACTATTTAATTTGGTTTAAGAATGAATGTAAACCAAACAACTCAAAAATTTAATTTAATATGTAAAGATGTGTTGTACACAAATTATTGTAAAATCTTAAATATATGTAACTTTAAAATAATTCTTTAGAAACTTTATAAATAAAAACAATACTATTACTTACCTTACATTAGATGGCATTGCAGTGTATTTCTGTGTAACAGTTTTAAGTGAATGTTATGTTGTATTTCTGAGCATGCGCAGTAATACAACATACAGGTTACCACAAAATATTTTATACAAAGTATTTTGTTAACCAGGGATTAGTCATAGTAAATTAAGAAAAAATCGTAGTTAAATTAAATGCTTATAGACAACTTTACAAAAATTAAACATTTGTTTTGAGCTTAACATGATACTCAATAGAACTTTGATAAAAGTATAGTTCTGATATTTATCAAACTAATTTAAGTTACTTAAACTATGTATTCCAACAAAAGCTAAATTTACCATCTGAATCTGATACTTTATATAAAAAACATATATCTTACTTTGTATACTTCTTTATCGCCAGCATGATTTTTTTTAAACCATTATTTGAGTAATAAACATTTTTTCCTATATATAAAATCGATAAGAATTAAACTAAAGTAATTAAATATAAAGTTTATTTTAAACAGTTAACCATAAGTTAAACAAGTATAATTATACGACTATTAATTTTAGAAGTCTTGAAAAGTTAAGTTCACCATTTTTGTAAAGTTTTTTAAAAATTTTAGATTATTCTACGAAAAATAAAAGTACCTTTAATGAATGTTTTTATAATAAGCTATATAAATCTCACACTTTAAATAAAAACTAGGAAAAATAACAATATTTTATTATTTCAATTATGTAAAAAGTTATAAAAGTTAGATCTCCTTAACGACTCAGCTACCTACGTAAAACATATAATAAGAAAAATTACATATTCTAAACTGTATAACCAAAAGTTTTATTTATCTGTATTTTAAAATACAAACAAATGCGAGTCTTTACTTTCTAATATGTTTAACAATTAGTTTTTTCGTTATAAAAAATATAAAACTTTACAACATTTAAATAATATCATTTAAACAATGTTTAGTATTTTAAACTTAACTATACGTTTTTTTCAGATTTAATGAAATAACAACTATGTAATTTATATAAAAACTGTTTAACATTAAAAAACGTAAATCAAGCAAGTCCTCGCCACAATTGCAATATTTTAAAGCGTTTTGTTTGTGCTTATGGAAATGGAATTTTAAATTGCATAAAAATAATAATGGCAAGTATGGTCACAGCCTAACAAAGTAAAGAGTTTCTACGTAAAGTGGAAGTTAAATTTAAAGTTTAACTTTGTTTGATTCAAAAAAGTATGCCTTCAAAATTTTAAGAGTTTTTTATAAATATTATTTTTTTATTTAAAGCTGTTATTAAAAGCCCTTGTATTGATAAAACTTGCTTGTAAACTTTTTTTAACTTATGAATGTAGTTTTTATTTCTTTCTATCAAGTTTTTATGGAAAAGTATTAAGATCCACTTTTTAATAAAAATAACAGCTGCGTTTCAGAAAGATACTTTACTTGTTTAAAATATTACTGGGCCAATTTTTTTTTTGTTACTAACAACCAGTTTTTATTTGAACAAACTGTATTTATGTAAACTTAATTATTTAAAGACTTTCTAAGAGTTTTATAAAAGCAATGTAATGTTAAAGTTTTGCAGACATTAATTTAGAAGATTGCTAAAGTTGAGCCATATTTGTCATTTGTTAGTGGTTTCGATGTACTAATTATTAACAAACTTAGTATTTGGAAAAAATAACTTACGTAGATTTAAAGTCTAACGAACTGTTCCCATACGTTTAAAAAGTGGACAGCTTAGATGTTTCATTTATTAAACTCTTTTTCATTAATATATATAAATACTGGAAATAACGAGATTTTTTGTCTTAACACTTTTACTTCTTAAAGTTTTGCAAACTGGTTCTTTGAAAGCTTATACTGTCATGTAAAGTATTTTTTTTGAAAAACAACAACTGTTTCAAATGTTCATAAACTAAACTAAGAGTTAATTAATCAGGTAATGTTTTGGTATTGTTTTCTATCAGTTCATAATTTTAATTATGGCACAAACTCATAAAATTGTATACAATGTAACAGATCAGTGACTAAACTCAAATAGTTTAATGGTTTTAAAGTTTCTTCATTTTTACGTTTAAAGAACACAGCCAATTAAATTTACGCTAACAGATAGGAATAGATTTTATCAGATTGATGTTATTGATTAAAGCACACAAGTGAAATCTTTTTTTAACTAAAAGTAAAAATTTTAAGTTTAATATATAAAAACACTATTGATATGTCAAAATTTTATTACAGTTAAAAAAAAATATTTTAAAATGAGTTAAATAAAAAAAAAACTGTTTTTTTTTGATATAAATTCATTTATTGTTTTTTATAATTTCGAATTAGTAAACTAATTATAACTTTTGTTAACTTGTAAATAAGTTTAACTAGTATGACTAAATTTATATTTAACAATCTAATTAAAAATTTCTTACATTCTCTTAATTATACAGATTTAGATAAAAGTAACTACCTTTAATTACTTATTTTTCCATAAATCAAATATAATAGTTCAATTAAAGTTAATCTAAAATGTTTTTTAAATGATGTCTAACTAAAGGTTTATAGTATTTCTTGACAGCGCGTAACTAACATATCACGTAAAGTATTGAAAAAAGCATTGGGCTCATAAGTCAGAGATTGTGAAACCAAGTTTTGTTGGCAGCAGATTTTTTTATCAAAATTTAACTTTTTACATTAATAGTTCGTTTTGTGTAATTCACATCTTTTAGCTTTAAAATGTTTCTTTTAGTTTAAGTTACTGCTAATTTTATTCTATATTGTTAAATTTACTTAGTTTAATTAAAATTATTATCTTCGATAAGTTAATAAAATATTTCCATTTATTCTTTTTAAACTAGATCATTACTTTTGTTCTAAAATAAAGAAGTTAAAAACTTAAAAAAAAAAGGTTTTATATTCCTTAAGTTAAATATTTTTAGAATTTAAACTTAAAAATTTATAGTAAATGTGTATATTAATACCTTAAGCTTCAACAAACTTCAATATTAAACATAATTTAAAGCTTGTAGTAGTTTTCAGTTTTAATTGATATGCTTTGTAATTTAAAGTAGTTCATTTTCGAACTGAAAATTTACAAAGTCTTTTAATAATACTGCAATGCTGTACAATTTTTGAGAAAAATCAATGGTTTAAAGATATGATTTGATTACTAAGAGATAGTTCTATAAAAAACTTGAAGTGTGCTTAATTTTATTGTTATCCTTTACTATAATAACATCTGATATTTCAAAACTTTTTACTAAATAATTTAAATAAAATTTTTTGATATATAAAATAAAACCAACCTTTTAAAACTAATACTATTTTAATGATCAAACTATAAACTTTGGCATCATATTTAAAGGAAGAGTTTTAAATAGTTAACATTCAATAACTGTAATTTTTAACTTGTAAAAGCATTTTAGTTTTAAACAATTTCGTTTTAAAAATTTATTGAGTATTAACTTATTCTTTTGAATAAAACCATAAAACAGTTTTTAAACATCACTGAATATCTTTAAAAAGTTGTTTGCAAAACTGTTAAAGTTTTAAAAGTTCAAGTGATTTCATCTTCTTGTTGAGCTACCTTGATGAATAAAGAAAGTTAAGCTTAAAATTTTCAATAGATAATTATATTATAAAAAAAAAGTTAATTAATTTAACTAATATCTCTGTATTTATTTAAAAAATTTTCTATTGGCTTTTAAAAGAATTTGGTTTGTACCAAAATTATCATGTTTTAAGACTTTTAACGTGAAGTTAATTTAACATTTATAGTACGTTCTTTTAAATAAAAGAAAACATACATTTTTAAAACATCTTAAGTTAAATAAATATAATGTTGCGTGTCAACAAATATGAAAAATGACAACTGTTTTTTATTTAAGTAAACTAATTATTTCATGAAGTTATAAAAAAACATCATTTTTCAATTTCTTTTAGTGTTAACTTTAAAGTATTGGTTTTTTCAACTTACTAAGTTTATTATAGAATCTTATGTTATGATAGTCTTAAAACAAACTTTTATATTCTAAACTTTCATTATAGTTTCATAAAAGTTTCATATTTTATTTTTGATTGAAAAGTTCGCAATCTCTTGCCACCGAAACCGGTCGCAAATAAAATATGAAATTTGCATAAATCTATTTAATTAAACTTTCATTATAAAATATTAGTTTTAAACACTATTTTTGCACTTAAATTTACGTTTAATAAAAATAATTTAATTGAATAGTTTTGTTACTTTCAATATAAATTTAAAGTGATTTTGTTTGAATATGTATACTTAAATTCTAAAATTTACTTTTACCTCAAAAATATTAAACGACTTCAAATATTCAATCCCTGATATTTAATCGAATTGCAGTTTTGTTTACATGAATGCTAAACACAAAATGGATTTTGTTTACATTTTAACAATACACTTTCTATGTAGAAACAACACTCTTTTTATACAAATAATGTGGAGCTCTTGTTTTTGTTAATATGGAAATGGTATAGATCAAGGTTCCTAAACTTTTTTGCAAATGGCCCCCTTTAAAGAAGTTGAAAAAGCAATGGCCCCCTTCAACAAGATTACTCATAAAATACACATAAACCTTTTTCTTTTGCTCTTCATCTGGAACTGAAGAATATCTAGTGTAAGTTTCTAAACTACCATAAAATACACATAAGACCTTTTTTTTTGGTCTTTATCTGCAACTCAACAATATCTAGTGTAAGTTTTAAATTATGGCCTCATGGCCCACCTGTGGCTCCTTTACTGCTCATGGCCCCCTCTTCCCCCTTTGCTGCTTGTGGCCCCCTGAGTATCTGTCATGGCCCACTTTGGGAAACCCTGGTGTAGATCCTTTACATTACCTTTTAGACTTTAAGTATGTTTTAGTTATTAGTTATACTATTTATATTATGAAGACAAA
>NW_028139377.1:46760-92107 GCF_965202585.1 Thalia democratica | reverse complement strand
CAAAACAAGCGTCGTCTAAAATTATTTTTTCACTTTTATAAGTTTGCACAGTAAAAATAATGCTTTTAATAATAATGTGCATAGGTGCAAAACTTTGACTAAGACTAACTTTTGTTTTTAATATAACTTGCCAATTATTTTTTTATGGCAAAAGTTATAGTTCTAAATTTACAAACAATTAACATACAGTCTACCGATAGTTATGGTCTGATTACCAAAGTGATATGAACAAAACTTGTTGTTAGTAAGTTTTGAGCTTGATTTAATTTATTTTACTTACGGCACATAGAGTTCAAATCATAACTCTAATGACTTTTGGTCACGTTTACTTTTTAAACAACTAAGTATTAACAGTATTAGTATTTTATGTCGTCATTAATCTAGGGTCGGCAAACTGCGGCCAGCGGGCCAAATGCGGCCCTCAAAGTCAAAATTTGCGGCCCGCGAGCTTATTTTTAGCTAAAGATACACATAAAAAAAATAAAAGTTTAAGAATTTGTAAAAAAAATTACAGTTAGATTCTAAATTCAATAAATACTCTTTATTAGTGCTCTAATATTGCTTAATTTATCATATCTTTGATCTTAATTTTATTTTTACATTGATAGCTAGAACTTTTTCTAAATAAGTGCGACCCTCAAAGCTGTTTTTCTAAACAGCGTGGCCCACGAGCAATTTTTCTTAGGAAAATTGGCCTGCGAGTTACATAAGGCTGCCGACCCCTGAGTTAATCAAAGATCGTAAAATAGTTAACAAAATGTTGTACCAGAAATATATTGTCCTGTTTTATTGCAAATGAAAACACTAAATATAATTTAATAGATAACATAAAAGAAATAAATGACTTTTTTTTTTATCGTCAACAAAAAGTCATTTATTTCTCTATAAAGTGGTATCTAAAAGTTAATATACGTCCCTAAGTACTGTCCTATTAGACAAATAATAAAATAAGATATTACTTTAACTACAGTAGGGGTATCGATGAGGAACCATGAAAAATGCCTACTTCAGGTTATTTTGTAATTACAATAGCTAAATAATGAATAACAGTTCTTTTTACGTTTAAAATAAAAAGATTCAGTGGTAAACATAAATTTTAGATTAAATAAGCTACTACACATAATAATATTTGTTTTTCTATATAAATTTTTTTATTGAGCAAACAAAAGTTGTTTTACTTTTTTTCTTGATAAATTAAAGTAATAATGTTTAATACTGTAAGCTTGTGAAACCATGTGCTTTGTTAAAACGTCTATTAATTTTGCTACCTAATACAAAACAAAAAATGCTTAAATAATTAAATTACTTCGCATATTAGAAAATCTTTTAAAGGAAGATTATGGCAATTTCAGTTATTTTGGTTTTAGAACTTAATGGGAACTTAAAATTAAACATATTTTTAAGTCAACGCTTGAAAAATTGCTGCACGCGAGCAAGTTTTGTTATAAATGGGATTCGTCCGCGAAAATTAAGCGAGCATGAAAATTTGAACTCTTTCAAAGTTTTTTAGACTTGACTTGCACTAGACAAGATACTCTGGAATTTTTAGTTAAAAATTAAAAAAAGCTTATGCTGTAGCTAAAACTACATTTGCATCTGCAGCTCGTAAAAATTTCTATTTTCGAAGAATTGACAGGGGCACCCATTACCGGTCAAATATAAGTAAAAACTAGTTTTTTGAAGATTTTAGCTACACGTGATTAAAATATTAATCTACTTTACATTTTTGAAAAAGTAATTAACTAAAAAATTTGTGTTATGAAAAATAGTTGTTTTCTTAGATTTATTATTTATAAAAACGTCAGGTCTATTTTGAAAACGTTTTACTTTTAAAAATATTTATTTCTGAGTATTATTTGTTTTAATTGATAAATTATATTTAAAGACATTTAACAAAATAAAAAAGCTAAATTCTATAAATTGCGAAATAAATTAAAAACAATAACTTTATATTACTTGCTTTTTCATTGTTATCTTAACTAATTGAGTAATAACTTACATTTGTAAACAGTTTTAGTAAGATAAATCGGAAATACTTTGTTTGCACAATAAAAAAAATTTAAACCTAAAAAATTAAAAAAAAAAATTAGTTACCAATACTTAACTAGTATAACATATTTTTAATTTAATGTAAACATGTTTACTTAAGCGCTTTAAATTATATACCTACTATAAAAAAACTTAATTAACACAATTTTAAATTGTTTTTAGAATTCTGTCTAGCGGTTGGCTTTAATAAAAACATTTTTGTTTAACTTTATTCTGTATGGAAAAAGTTGTTATTCACAAAGTTTAAGCAAACATAAAAAGTTAGTTTGTAATTTTTTGCTCACTTTTTTTAGTTCAAAATTTGTTAAACAATTTAAAATGAAAAAAACTTTAAAATAAGTAAATTAAAAATGTTTCATCACTTATCAAGTAAAAATTAGTAAAAAAAATGGCATTTAAAATATTAGAAAAATAATTTAAAGTCATATTGTTTATTGAATAATAAAAAAAAGCCCTCAAAAAGTTTGGTCTAAGGACCTGGTGCACAAAGGTACCTTTTGGTTATCGAGTCGTACACTAAGTAAAAACTGTTATAAGTTTTAAAGTTACAAAACGTCCGTTTATAAAGATTAAAAATTAATTTAAATTGTTTTATTATAGTTTATTTATAAACTCAACTACCGAATGAACTGTTATTTTTTGATTTCAGGAGACTTACTACACATTCAGAGCATTTACTTACTTAAGTGTAGTTTTAAAAACTCGTGTCTAATTAGTTTTTTTGAATTATATTTTAAAATTTTTGATAGTATTAGAAAAACTGAAAATGCTTGTTATTTTTATGCAAAACGAATATAATTTGAAGTTTTGACAACCAATTGAACTATTTACACATCTAAAAAGTTATGGTTCAAAAGTTTAACATGTCTTTTCATGAAATTAAAAATCCATTTAATCCCTTGAAGTATTCAAAAATAAAAATCCCATTAAAATTACTTAAATTACAAAATGTATTTATTAAAGTTTGTAACAATCTGTAAATAAGCTATATAGTGAATTACTGTGCAGTATTTAAAAAGTTTTAGAACTAAGGTTATACACTAATTAAATTTATTAAGAAAAATCAGGCTAGTTTAATATTTATTGTTGTAGAGGGTAGAGTATGACTGATGTTTTATATCATAAAATATATTTATGAGCTACTTTGATTTTATCAACAACAACAAATTTCAATAGTTCAAAAGAGTACTTATAAGCAAATTGTGTGTAGATTAATGAACAAAAGTTCTTTCTCCACAACAGCTCACGAACAGGGTTGCCAAAAAACCTGTAAATTGAGAAATTTTGAATAAAAATCTAAAAAAACCATTATACTGTTCACTATTTCAGACTTGCTGATATTAGGTAGATTACTTAAGTTTTCCAAAGGGTCCAGAATAAATATATTCTTTGTATGCATGAATATGTTCAAGGATAGAAAAATGTGTTTGGTGAGATCAAAATGTATTTAATTGAAGAATATTACCCCACATTTATTAGTGTACAGTAGATGGTATTCTACACTTTTTAAACACAGGGTGGCTGATTAACTTTTATCTTGAAATAGCTGAACTTACACAATAAGAAATTAAAATTTTATCAAAAAGTATTGATATTTAAAAACTTTATAAACTATAGATACAAGGTTGCCATATATAAAACTGGGTGTACCTGAAAGTTGACAATTTTGGCAAAAAAAGCAAAAAAACTTGAATTTTGAGAAATTTTGAAAAAATCTTAAAAAACCTTGGAATTTTAAACTGTTTGTTAATTTTTTGCACCTAATATATAAATAAAAGACTGAGATTTTTCTTCAAATAGCTCAAAAACCTTAATTAAGTACAAACAAAACTTTGTAGAAGTATAAAATTATAACATTACTAAGCATCAATAAGTGTTTTGAATTTGTTATTTTGAGCTAATTAAGAATCTTAAATTTAGAAAATTATGGAAACAAAGCCGTATTTTAACAACAGCAATATAATGAAAACAGGAGCAATCCTAAAAATAAATTAATTTAGGACAGGGTGGCCACTTTACCTGGAATCCTGGAAAAACCTTGAATTTGACAGTTCAGGCTAATAAATCCTGAAAAAACATGGAATTTGAGAAATTTTGAAAAAAACCTGTAATTTAAAGTAATTTTTACATGTTGAGTAATAGAATTTTGATTTGACACAAACAAATTATTGTATAGATAAAATTGTTTGTTTCATCATCAAAAAACTTTTTATTAAAAAACACATTGTAGTTTTACAGTACCTTTTGAATTTTGTTATGCTACTTAAGGGCATAGGGGGTGGCATACACTTTTCACAATTTGATCTTATTTTATATAGTTTTTACTAAGCTACAAGATGCTTTTCACAGATTTAAAAAATTCAATATGACTTTTGAGATATAGCCCGTTAAAGTAAGAGGCAACAAAAGGTTCCCATGGTTTGTGCGCTTCAGGCTAAATCAGTTTTTTTATTTAAAAACTTGAGAATCTCAGTTTTTCTCAGTTCAAATTCTTGAAAATTTTAGATTAAAATAAATTGAGAAATCTTTTTAAGATCAAATTGAGATGTGAATTTATTTCTAAATAGAAATTTAGTTAATTAATTCAAAATCAGTCATTATTTGTAAAAATAAATGCTTAAGACCTTTTTTTTTTTTTTTTTTTTTTTTTTTATGGTAAAAAAACATCAGTCTCAAACTCTACCCCTTGCAACGATAAACGTTTTCTGGGGAAAAGTGAGTGTGTTACATCATATGTAATTTTACCTGCCCCATTAATATTTAACTTTAACTATCCAAAAATAAAATAAACAAAAAACTATCTTTTAAACAAATAAAAAGCCCTTGGTGACACGCCATTTGGAGAACACTCACAAGGCTAAAATCTCAACACTAAAAACCACAAAGTGTGGGAAAATCATGAAGCTCAAATCCCCAAGTAAGTGTTCACCGGCGCTACAACAAAAAAATCACACCAACAATCCAATCATGTGATCACTGCCACCAAAGTGAACTCACAATCAGCTGTTGAGCAAATGCATAAAACTAGTATTATAATGAATACATTAGCAGCAAATAACTATCTTAAAGCTTGATAATTAACTAATTTACTGAAATGGTACTCAGAAAAAAAATCTAAAAATTAATCTAAATTAGAAAAAATAAAAATAAATAAATAAAAATTTAACAAAAACTATTAAGAAAAATGTAGTTTCTGAAACTTGTATTGGTGGAATTAATTTTAGTCTAATAAAAGTAAGAAAAAAAAAAATTATATTTATGCAATAATAATTAATATATACAGCTAACAAATAAATATAACAAAAAAATAATAAAAACTGGATAGTAGCAAAAAAAAGAAAACAATCACGCACAACCATACAACCCATCAACGACCTTTTGTTGAATCTCTGAAAAATTTTTAAGAACATTCAATATTTTGTATCGAGTAGATTATATACGTCATAATTATGAAAATTCATAAAAAAAAAATACAGTTTAAACATTACAGTTTAGTTCAATAACTTAGCTGTTTGTTTGAATTTGTTTAAATCAGCTATGTTTTTCAGAGCTTAGTTAGTTGAACTGTTTTAATTTCTAATTTAAAGGCTTTATACCAAATACTTTTTAGCTTAAAGCTCTTAGCTATTAATTCATATATTTTACTGTTTGTTTAAAGTTATTAGAGATATTCACAACATAAAAACTTAGCTTTAAGATATAAGTACCAAGTTTTTTGGAAGTACAAATTTTAGGTACAATTCATTTTTCTATATAAGAACATAATATTTAAGGTTTTTTATATTTAAGTGTAAGCTTTTCAAATCTGATATGACATCAACAATCACTATATTTATTTAGAGTTTAGGATTTATAATTATGTATCAATTTTAAATACTAGCCAAAATACCATAATGAATATTTTTTACTTATTTTAATACTCTTGTAAGCATTTCATTTTAAATTTTAAATAAAACACGACAATGCATGTTGTTTTGTTATAAGTCTGCTGGTTAAAATGTTTTTACTTAGTGCTTAATAAATTGAACAATTGTGTTAGGTAATATATATTAAATTTTTACACTATTAATAGATTAGATAGAACACATGTTTTAAAACCTTTCACTGAATTTGTTATGTTAAGGGCATAGGGGAGGGGGGTCAATCACCTTTTTCACAATTTAGTCTTATTTTATTGAGTTGTAACTAAGCTATGAGTTGCTTTTTGCAGATTTTTAAAGCTCAAAATATTTTTGAGATAAAGCTGGTTGAAGTCGGAGACTACAATAGTATTAATCAAAACCCTCCCAATACCTAAACTGACTTCTAAAGGGGATTTTCCTTACTTTGAAAAAATGTCAGGCTTAATTGGTCTAAGTCAGGCTAAATGAAAAAAAAATCGCGCATGAACCCTGGTTCTTTATGGGAAGCAAAAACTAAAACATCAAAAATAGACTATTTCACAAAAAATTTATCTTCTACGTTTTTTGAGATAACTACCTCAAAGTTTCAGGAAGTCTTTCTTGATATATTTAGAAAATTCTGACAGAACAAAATAAAAAAAAAAAAAAAATTATTACAAAAAAAACCAGTTGAAATGATGCAAGGAACATTTTCTAAAATTTTGAGGTAGTTATCTCAAAAACGTAGGAGAAGATAGATTTTAATGATTTCTAATTATTTGCTGTTTTAGTTTACGCCTCCCATAAGGAACCTATTGTTGCCTCCAACTTTGACCTGCTGTACGTCAAAAATTACTTTGAATTTTAAAATCCGTAAAAAGCATCTTGTAGCTTAATAAAAACTATATAAAAATAAACTCAAAAACATGTACTTTTATAAACCTATAAGAAATCAAGAAATTTCACAAAAACCAGTAGCCACCCTGTTAAGATTAATGAAATTTTATACAAATCAAGTGTAGTTCTAGTTACTAAATTATTTTTTCATATGAAATAAAATATTAATCTTATAAGTATGTAGGTATGTTTTGAAAATTTTATTAATATTACACGTATTTTTAATTACTTTTTTCGATTAATATACTTGAATATTAAGAAATATCTGTTGTCTCTTTCCCTTCATTTTAAAATAAAATAAAAGAGTTAGAGGTAAATATTGTTCATTGATATCATTTCCTGTACTTTCTATTTTCATCAATTCAAAATAATGTAAAAACATTTTTATTCAGATTATGTGAGGGATATAAGTTGAATCTTTGTGTTTTAGCCTATTTTTAACTTTAAAAGTTTTATTAAAACTGAGGTTTGTTTGTAATATAATATAATATCTCAGACTATTGTTTATACAGGGCTGCCAAAAACCCCGGATTCCTGGAAAAACATGGAATTTTAAACTATTTTTATATATGAAGTTACAAAATTTATATAACATACCAAAAAACTATAATTAGGAATTTATATATTTTTTATGTTAAAAAAAATTGAAAACACTTAACACAGGGTTGCCTCAAAGCTTGGAAAATCTGGATTTTGACAATTTAGAATAAAAAACCTGGAATTTGAGAAATTTTGAAAATAAAACCTGGGAAAACCTGGAATTTTAAACAATTTTTACATGTTAAATACTAAAATTTTGATTTGACACAAAAAATCTAGCAAGTACATAAACTTTTTTTGCAATCATCAACTTTTTTTATATTAAAAACACATTTATAGTAGCTTTACAATATATTTTCAATGCTTGTATACTATTTAACACAGTTTTTCACCTTCAGCTTAATTTTAAACTAAAAATAGACCTAAAAATGTTTATATTAAAAAAATTAAGAAAATTTGCCAAGACTAGTGGCAATCCTGTTTACAGTATCTTTATAATTTTTTAAAGATAGTGTTCTATTATAATAGATTGTTTAGTGTTTTTATTTATTAAGATTTTGTTAAGTTTTCAAGTTTTATTATTAGTATCTTTTAGTTTTTGACTCTTACTACTTTTAGTTTTCAACTTTCTTTTAAACTTGGTTAACTTAGCAGCATGGTTTCTGTAGTCACTCAGACTAGTTTTGTTGTCAAAACAAAAAAGCAACTTTTTAAAGGTAAATGTAATATCGTTTTCTGTTTTGATTTAAGCAAGGTTGCCACACACTCAAGATTCTGAGAATGACTCATAATATTATGACTTTTTTCAAACTTAGACTGGCTCAGGATAGTTTAATTGATTATAAAAAACTCAAAATATCTCGTAATAGTTTTTGAAAAATTGCAGGACAGATTTTTTAAGAACTTAAATGAGATGTAGTTGATTTAATTTCAATATTTTGTTGTTTTTTATGATTGTATCAATTTAAACATTAAATATAGAAGCATATTTATATGCAGATTTTCCTTTTCTTATTTAGAATAAAAATTAACATAAGGCTAAGAACTTATTTTAAAGATAAAAATAACTCAGGATGGTTTTAGGTCACTCAGGACAGTTTTTAGTGGACTCAAAGAGTGGCAAACTTGATTAAGTAATGCACATGTACTTTTTGAACTTTTTATGTTTCTTGCAAAACTTATAAAGTTTTTAGAATTATAGTAATAAGTACCTCCACAATAAGTTTGTAATACATTTTTGCATTAAGTGTATGATAAAAATTTAAAATATTTAGTTTTTGAAATTATTTAGTTTAAAAAAGATAAAAATTAACTTTGAATTAGAAAAATCTATAATTAGCTATTTATTAGTTGGTTTTTAAAAGAAAACAACAAACAAACTTATTCCTAAAAGTTTTCATAATGGTAGTTTTACTTGAAGAGTTTAAATAATTTCCAGCTAAAATTTGTGTGCTTTACTAAAGAAGTCCATCTTCTAATTTAGAGGCTTTTTCTATTTTTTATTGCCACATGGGTCACCACAGTCCAATTTATTTTTACATAGCTTATTGATACCCTTGAGTATCTACTAAAAAATAATTTTTATAGAAAAAAGCTTACGAAATATAGCTAGTTTTGTAAAAAAAAATATAATACAAATTTATGGAATACAAATTTTTAAAGACTGGCTTTCTCAGAGTTTTGAAAAATTGAATTAAATTCCTATATCCTTCTTTTTTATAACAATTTACTTCAAGTTTTCAGAAAATGTTTTTTTTTTATATTACATACAAAGAAGTTGTAGTCAAGTTGATTTTTAATAAAAAAATATTTAATAAAATTTTTTTCAGTCTTTTTATAAGCAAATAAAATTAAAATGTTTTAAAAAGATTAATCTAATTTAATATAGATAATACAAGATTTAAAAAAATTATTACTGAAAAACTAAAGGATGAGGAAAATTATTAGGAACCTATTAAACTCTCTAACTTTGATTATTTTTAATTCAAAAGTTACTTTAAATAAATAAAAAAGTAAAATATCTGGTAGTTAAATTTAAAAAATAAAAACCAAGACTAATTTAAAAAAAAGTTATTTTACCTCCCTATGGCCTTAATTTAGCTACTAGTTAAAAAGATTTTATGATCAGCATGTTATTTTTATAACAGTTATATGATAAAATTAACAAAAATTCCAAGATATGTGCATAAAAAGAAGGTTGAGTTCCAAAAATGTATTTTGATTTTAAAAATTTAAGTTATAGTTATGTTTAAATGTTAAAAGATAAAAATCATGAGAAAAACTTTCACAGTTTTCTAAAGATTAAAGTAAAATAATGTCATAGATCTGTTTACTATTTTTAGTTAACAGAAAATTTATTTGAAATACATCCACAGATTTTAATAAAAAATAATTACAACACATGAGTCGAGTCACTTTAACCAGGAGAAGAGAACAGCAGGTGAAGAAAATTCTGTATCCCTGTCACGGCTTCATAGACGACGTGAAAAGAATTCTTAAAGATTTTGCCAATGAGAACAATCTAAGGTACCAGCGCTTCCATGCGTTGTGGCAGAAGATGAATTTCTCTTGTGTTCACATGGGCAGGTTTGGTTTGTTTGTTTAAATAAAGTTAGTGTAAATTTGATGTTATTTATCTTAATTTTTATAATAAGAAGTAAAAGTGATTATATATCATTTTTTTCACTCAAAAAAATGAACATTTTTAATTATTTTTTTAGTTTTTGTTTTAATTCTGTTGTACAAAAGTTAGAATATACAGTTATTGTTATTAAGGGCTTTAAGGGGTCCAACATTTTTTATAAATAACATTGGCTCTTATATATAAGCAGGGTTGCCACTCGGTCAGGAAATCAGGAAATGTCAGGAAAAATTTAAAGAATTGACAAAAGTCAGGAAAAATTGGGGGTTTTAAAAAAAAGTCAGGAAATTTGATAAACTTCAAAATAAGTAAGATTTTGTCAGGTTAAATTTACAAAATTCCTTGTTTTACAAAGCCTTCAAATGGTAAAAAGTAATTAAAAGTCCTTTAAAGTCAGAAAAAAATTCCAAAATTTTCCAAAAAATTTACAAAAATATTTAATTTTATTTTCAATGTCTTCATCTGGTATAAATTAGTAAAACATCCTTTAAAAACTGAAAAAAAATTCTGTTAACATATTGGACAAGTACCCTACTTGAACAAGCAGATTTTGTAAGCTTTTTAGTAATGATGATCTGTAGCAAGGACACTTCCATAGTGAAACTGTGATATATACACAAAAGTTAATCTAGCATAATTTTAGAATCAAAGTGTTTTTTGTTTAAATAGTTGAGTTCTTTATAACTAAGCAGTTAGTTTAGTATTTTATGTAACAAGTTAATGTGTATACTTTACCTCTTTATAATTTTTTCAAAGTTGTTTAAAGTTATAAATTAAGTTATAAGAGAGGTATATGCCAAGATTAAGTTTACTTAATGTTTGTATTTTTCGTAGAGTAACTTAAGTTTTTAAAGTAAATAAGAGTATATTTTTTTGTTACAGATTTTATTCTAAATGATAAGAGGAAATATTTTATACAACAGATATATAGTTTACTTTTTAATGTCTTTTTTTTACAGTTACATATGTATATTCTTTTTTGATTGATTTTTAGTTTAAGGATTTCATAGTAAATAGTTTGGGTAGTATTTTATTAAACTAAGTGAACAATTTATATAAGTAAAACTGATTTAGAAAAGTCAAAAAAAAATTGGTAAAAAGTCAGGAAAAGTTAGGAAATTTTTCTCAGCTTGATCAGTGGCAACCATGTATAAGTTTAAAGTACAAACTACAAGCAAGTTTTTATAGAATTGAAAAATCTCGTATAAATTTTGTAAAAAGTTTCCAATACAAACGTATAGACCCCAAAGTTTTTGGAATCTATTTTCTCAGACATTTCAAAAATCACACTAAAAATTTATCTTCTTCTTCATTTTTTGAGCTAGAGACCTCAAACTTTCAGTAAAAGTTCCTTTAATAGTTTAAAAGACTATTAATGTTGCAATTTCAAAAAAACTAATGAAAAAATTATTTTTAAGAACAAAAAGAAATCCTGCATTAAATCATTTTAAAATTTAATTATAGACTTTCTGTGAAAATTTGAAGATAATTGGTTAAAAATGAAGGAGAAAATAGATAAAAAAAAATTTCCGTGTGTTTGTGCTTTTCATTAGGAACCTATTGATGTCACCAACTTATTGCTTATATCTCAAAATTACTTTAAACTTTTTTAAGTGGTTATGTCGGACAGATCAGATAAAACTATAAAATAAAACCAATTAATAAAAATCTAGGTGGCCTATGCACTTAAGATAATATCTGTCCTACCTTTAGTGTTATATTCTAATTTTCTATACACAATAGTTTAAATTAAAGTTCAAAAAAAAATTATACTAAATAAAGTACACTTTTTTACTTTTTTGAAATTTTTTTTATAGTGTGTTAACTACATAAAAGTAAATAACACAATGAATTTTTGAAACTAGTAGAAAAAAAAGGTTAGTTTAAGCTGTAGTTTATTTTATTAAATAAACAACTAAAAGTTCCTATTAATAGTTATATAGACTTAAAACACTTTTTATTATTTGTAGATATTTAGTAATGTTACTTTTTGTTAGGTATTTTATAATAAAAAGATTAAGATTATACTAGGGTTTCCAAAAAACCTTAAATCTTGAAAATTTCTGGAATTCTGAACAAAAATCACTAAAAACTAAGTTTAAAAAAATTACAGGGAAAGTAAATAAAATGATTTAAAGACAAAAAATATATAAAGTAAAAAAATATCATTATTTTATTATTAGAAAACACATAGGGGGCATAGGAGATCAGACTTTTTTTTTTATTAAATTAACATTGGAACTTATATGAAAGCTTAAAGTACAAACTACAAGCCAGTTTTTATAGAAATAAAGGATCTTATTTAACTTTTGAAATATTGTAATTTTTATAAAAAGTTTCCAATACACACATATGGACCGCAAATTTTTTGGGGTCAATTTTCTTGGACATTTAAAAAATAACTAAAAATCTATCTTCTTCTTCATTTTTTGAGCTAGAGACCTTGAACTATCAGGAAATATTTTTTTATATAGTTTAAAAGACTTTGAATGTTGAAATTTAAAAGGATTGAAAAATAAAAACTAGAGGTAAAAAAAAAACAAGAAAATAAGTGGTTTCTTTTAAATAAAAAGATTTAATTTTTTAATTAAAAAAATCCTGCATTCAATATTTTTAAAATTTAATAATACACTTTCTGTGAAAATTTGAAGAAGATTGCTTAAAAAATGAAGAAGGACATAGATTTTTAGTGAAATGGTCTTTTTTTAGTTTGCGCCTTCTATTAGGGACCTATTGAGGTCATAGACTTTGATCGCTCATATCTCAAAAATTACTTTGAGTTTACTCAAGCGGTTAAAAATATCTATCCCAGATAAAGTTTTCTGAAATAAGATTGACTTGTAAAAATCAAGGTAGACCCCTTATGTCCTTAAGCTTTACAGTATGTTTTCAATATTGTTATACTAATTAAGACTGTTTTTTTTTTACTTAAAATTTAAACTAAATGTAGACTAAAAAACTGGATCTTTAAAAACCTGAAAGAAATGTAGAAGTATTGTATTTGGTATTAAGGGATTAAATTCAGAATTTTCTATGATAACTTAATTTTTGTTTTTTGAGTTCATGTTAAATATAAAATTTAGAAAAAAAGTGTTTTAAAATAAATATACTTACTGTAGGAAATTGGTCTGCTTAATACATATTAAAAAATGTATTTATAAGTTTAAAGAAAAGTATCTTGTTTTAAACATCGTTTTTGTTTATAATAATTAAAAATATGTAAAGTACCACAAATATAACCTATTACTCTAAAAAGCTAAAAACGCCACAGTTTTTTTACTAATTAAATTATGAAAATTTCAAAAGTTAACCAATACTTATATACAGATATGTAGTTTTTTATGAATAATTTCCTTTTGAATAATATCAAATTACTAAAGATCTATATCATTTTATGGCTTTGATTCTAAAGATATTGAATTTCCTTAAAATGTTCTTTAGATGATTATTAATAATTGTTTAACAAGTTTATGAATATTTTTTTTTATAATTATAAACAAACAATCAAAAAAAAAATCTACAATATGATTGTTCATAAAGCTTTAACATTTAAACTGAGAAAGTTTTAAAAAAAGCTGTTGGTGAGAGTTCCTTTAAATAAAATAAACATTTTCTATTTTGCTCCTTGCATTGGATAACTATAGGCTCCTCAACTTTGATATGCTATATCTCAACAGCTACCCTAAATAGTAAAAAGGGTAATTAGCAACTGATAGGTTGTTTAAAAATGTACAAATTAGTACCAAACTATAATAAATATAGGTTGAGTTTTTTTGGCATAATTACTTTTATTAACATAGAAATTCTTCTGAACATCAGTTTTTTTTTACAGACAAGGTAACAGGGAAGCAATAGAGTTCATGGTAGAAGCCTGGAGATTACTGCTTCCTCACCTTTTTGAACCTTACACACTTCCTGTCAGAGTTGGCTGCTTGTACCTCATACACGGCCTTTGGCACACGCAACACGCACAACCCAAGGTCTGCGTCAGACTGTCCATGGAACAATGGGAGAAACTGTGCACCTTCGTTGATGAGTTGAAACAATCTGGTCACATTGATGTTGCCTATGTATTTCTTCTCATGAAGGTTAGTAATTTTTGCTGTGTCAAACAATAGTTGAACAAGTTGCAATGTGGCTTTAAAGCAGGGTTGCCACAAAACCTGAAATATTAGAAAAATCTGGAATTTGACAACTTAGGGTAAAATAACCTGAGTAAACCTGGAATTTTAGAAATTTCAAAAAAAAAAGAATTTTTGATCAACAATCACTAAAAAACTTGGAGCTTTGAAAAAAATTCACTAAAAAACTTGGGAGTTTTATACAATTTTTATATGTTAAGTAGTAAAATTTTAATTCACACAAAAAAAGCTATCATTCAGATAAAATTTTTATGTCATCATCAAACATTTTTTTAGTTAAAAAACACATTTAAAGTAACTTTACAGTTTCTTTTCAATAATGTTATGCTACTTAACACTGTTTTTAACCTTAAACTTAACTTAAAACTAAAAACAGACCCAAAAACGTGTACTTTCAAAAACCTGGAAGAAATTTATCAAAAACCAGTGGCAACCCTGTAAATATTAAGAGGTTATTTATATGCAGGGTTACAATTAAAACTTATTTTAAAAAATGTAACAATGGATTCATAAAAAAAGCATGCTTCAAGTTAGATATTTTCAATAACATATATTGTTGTTTTAAATAAAAGTTTGTATTTTGGAATAGAAACTATTTTCTGTGCACATTTTTCTAAACACTTGGTTGAGCCATAAGACTCATTCAACCAAATAACTGAAACTGCCAATTTGCTAATTTATTCAGTGTCTTCTTTTAGATATTACTACTAAACTTTTTTTTAAATAATACTTGATTTCATTTTTTAGCTTATAAATTATTCTTGTAAGTTCAGTGAAAACTGTGTACACTAAATATATATTTTTCAATATTTATGTTTTTTAACGATCATAGAATAAATATTATCGTGTAAAAAAAACCGCAATAATGTTTTCAAATGATTCAAACTTTGGTATGCGGATTATTTAATAGCATTTACACACTAAATCACGATCTACTTAAGTTGCAAATTTAGTTTGAATAGTTTTAGTTTAGGCTATAAATAGTTAATGGAGTTGAACAACTTAGCTGTTAAAAATGTTAAACTTACCAAGAAGTTTGAAGTATGTTGGTTTAAAAAAAGTAATTCAATAGAAAACGCTTCAGAATTACGTGAATTTGTTGGACGCAGTTTTTTATTTGTTTAAATGGGTAAGCATCAGAGACTAAAAAATAGTTTACATGTTTTTGCAACTTATGAAAAAGTGATTCTCCGTCCAAGTCTGACACATATAAATTTAAAAAATTGTTTTTAAGGCTCTTAAATCTGATCTAAAAAAGTTTGATAAAACTATATGAGTTACTGTAGTTGTTGTTAATTTTAACCTGCCATCTAGATACGCATTGTTGGTAAGGTACGCAATACCGTGTTCAAAAATCAAGTCAAAGTAAACTACGTTTTTCAAAAATTTAAAGCTAAAATGTCTTGGTTAGCCTAAGTGACCAGAGATTAAGGTAACCATGATCAATACATACAAGCAAAATAAGTAACAAGTCAACTTATCAAATTCTTAAGCACACTTTCTTAATCCCATTACTGCCAATATTGTCAATGAAAACCAAAGTCTTTTTATCTAAGAGCACCACACCGTTTATCTTTTATTGTAGTGTTTTCTATCTAGATAACTATTTAAAATGCAAAATTTGCTATATAATAAGTATGCAGGAGTAAAGTTATATAACCCTAAACTATCTTTTCTGAATAAATACAATCTAGTAATAACATAATCAATGTTTTTATAAATAAAAATATTTCATTAAAAATTAGTAATTAATTATGTGTACTATGTAAATTTTCAAGGTTTAAAGAAATACAAGATAGGTAAAAAAAACTTTGTCGGCTGGTTATAAATTTAAATATGTTTATATAAATATATATTTGCATAACTTATATTTGAATACATATAATAGATAAATACTTAAGGGGTCTAATATCAACAGATATGTTTTGTATTTATGGTGTAAGTTAATGTTTTGTGGGGTAGTCATTTGTAAACTTTATTGACTTTTAATATGTTTGTGTTAGGCTTAATTATGGTAATTAAAGACCAAAATTTACTAGGTACGCACTCTTGCGTTGTGTTCAAAGTGCGTGCCTAGATGGCAAGTTACTGTAATGTTTAATTTGTAAACTTTAAACCTTACTTCGTTAATTCAACCTGTAGATTGAAAGTTACTGAATCTTTTATTTTTTTTTGACCCTACATATAATTTAAAACTACTTGATGCAACTTATAAGTTAGTCTTGAGATATTTATGATATAAATAAACTTTCATGTTCCAAGTGTTATTCTACCTTTTAGTATATTTTAACTTGATTTTTTATAACGTGGTTTTTAACTTAGTTATAAATATATTTTCTTAAAAAAAAATATTAAATATTTTTAAGAACAGCTTTGTGGCTTTTTTAATTGTAACAACTTTATTTTATATTTTGATTTTAGGTTTTAGGTGCTTTTATAACGCTAGACTAATGGTATTAAATAATTATATAAAAATCATTAGTCAAATTTTATATCAAACATTTGACTTAGTAATAATAAAATCATAACTATATGAGTTACTTGAAACAACTAACACAATAACAAAAAAATTTAAATACAGGGGTGGTGGTTTTAATTATCATATTATATTTATACCATATATATAACTAGTTTAAACAATATTATTATGCTAAAAATGCAGAATTATAAGTTTAAAAATGTTATAAAATATTTGCACTTATGACTCGTTTAAAACGCATAACACAACCAAGCAATATTGAAAATAATTAACAAGGACAAGGAGCACACGTTCCAGATAGTGGCGAACAGCGACTATGACGTGAACAAGGACGTTTATGACGAAGACAACGACGGTCTCGACCTCATGGAGCACCACCAGCAGGAGCTCGACGCGCAGCTCAGCGTGGGCAGGAAGTCGGGCATGTTCGAGTACTTGGTCCACGACTCGCTGCACAACTACTTGAACGTCGACGACCTCGTCGACGATCTGAACGAAACCCATCAGAAGTACATCGAGGTTTGTTGGACTTTTTGTTCGCAACTTTGTTTTGTTTGAGATCCGTAGCTCGTCTGGTGTAAAATGAATATTAGCTCTCGTTTTTGAATTTAAATGTGCAAGTGGTTTGCTTGTCAATACGTTTTAGAGGAAACTAGTTTCCCATCAAAAGTACGTTGAGGTTTGTGTTGTATAATACGTCTTGTATGCAAAAAGTTTTTAGAGTTTTGACTCGTACGTGTAGCTCGTCCGAAGTGCAATGAAATTTTTTTAGTGTTTTGATGAAAATGATAAAATTTAATTTATAAATAAATTTATAAGGTTATACTTAAAGCTTTCAAATAAAAGCCAATTTTTTTTTTTTTTTTGAAAAAATGACGGACATTCCCTTCCCTATACTATGGCGTTAATAAACTTAAAAAACCGATAATCAATAAAATAAACAAACTTACTCCTAACTTTATTTTTAAATATTAATCTTGTTACACATAAAGAAAACAATTTGTTTGTATCGTTTGGAACATGTAGTCACATACTTTCATTGAATATATGTTATGTAGTTTCAACAGAGGTCTTAAAACAGTTAGCATTTTTTTTAAAGCTTGTTTTAACTCAGAATTTTTTGCTTATTAAACAGCAAAAATATCTTATCATATTTTTTTGCTTCAAAATTATGTCTAAATAACTAAATTTTACCTTATACTTTTTTCAATTATTCCACTAATTTTCTTTGTTTAACTTTTACTGCAATACGTTGTTTCACTGCGGAGCAGCTCTTCAGACAGAACAAAGTACAGATGAACTAAAGTTAAAATAGAAGCAAAAATAAAACTAAATATGACTAACCATTAGTATTTTGTTAATGGAAATTAAACATAAGAAATTATTAATATTAGTATTTTGTTAAATTGATTTGATGTTTAAGTGGTGTAATATACATTATCTATAATAATAAGGAAAGAAACAAAATAAAGTTAATTTGTACAAGTTAAACAACTATTTTTATATACTGGGTTTTGACAAAAAATGTAGATGTTAAGATTTCATGAGAAACTTATTTTTTTAAAAGGCTTTTTTATGAAAAGGTTGTAAGTCAAGGCAAAATATATGTACAATACAAAAGTAGACATTGCAAAATATAAAAGAAATAATAAACAAACTAAGTAAATATGATAAGATTAGTTTATTTTAATTCTCTTTATTTACATCCAAGTTGAAAAATAGTTTTGATTGTCTAACTTTTACCTTTTTTTTACAATTGCTATTATTAACTTAGTTATTAGTTTTAAATTAATCAAACTGATTCACCATTTAAGTTTATACTTGAACTAGTTTAATTTAACACTTTTTAAAATTTCTCAGTGTAAAAACGCAGCAAAGAGAGATTTGATAGAAAAGTGTACATCACAAGGACAAATAGATGCAGTCACCAATGGTTTGAATATGGTTTGTTGAAAACTCATTTTATTTATTTATGTTGTAACGAATTGTTAAGCTATGTATACAAATTTATATTTTTGTAATTAGAAATGCTGATTTAATTTTACACTCAATTGCTGTAAACTGCATTAGGAGTTTTTTATATGCATTTTTTTTTCATTTTTTAATGTTCTTCTCTCGGAATATGTATTATTAAATATTATAAAAAATATATAAGTTTTCAAACAAAGTTGAATTCATATTTCTGTTTATGTATTTTAATTAAAGTTAATTTATTCAAGAAAAGTAAAATGTAAATTTCATTGAAAACCACCAAAACCCTACTGATTAACCTGTGTGAACATTGCAGCTGGACGAAAAGTCTTATGACGAATTCAACTTCATTAAGAACCAAGGGTGCAATGCGCTCAACAAGGATGGCGGAAAATCGCAAAATTCAAGCAAGTACAACGCTCTCAACCGGGAAGAATTGCACCAACAAGCAGGTTGGCTTCGTGCATATTAGTTGTTGCATGAGTGGTTCTTAAGTTTTGCGAAAGCTCTGTACAGTTTAGTTACTAGAGAATAGTTTCTTTTCATATTGTGCATTAGAAACGTAAGGGTTAAAATGTTTTTTTTTTCTATATTTTGAGTGTCTTCGGCTAAAATAACGCGTGAAGAAATGTTAGTTTATGCATTGATTCAGTTTATTATAATAGAAAAAATAAACGTCATTTATAAAATGTTTTTCTCTTAAAAAGATTCTGATCACAGTAGTGCGAGTATTTTCTATGCACACTGTCAGAACTTTAGGTATAAGTCATAAACTTGAAAAAAATAGCAATTTATTTACATTTAAGTAACTCTTTTCTTAACTGATTGAAAATGCAAATGTATACATATATATAAAGTACTTTTAAACAAAAATCAAAAATTGGTATTTTGGTCTTACTACTTGAAGAGCTTAAAAATTGATCAGCTTTTTACTGACCTAACAAAAAAAGACTATAAAAGTGTATAGAGACTCAATAGCTGTTTAAAAATCTAATTAGTTTAATTTACATGTCAAATCTTTGCTTACTACTATGAAACTAAACATTGTTGTTCGAAAATCGCTCTTCTTCTGACTGTTAAAAATGAGCTAAAAACTATCATTGTTAAAAAAACATATAAATTAAAATAATAATAGCTTTTGTAAAACCTAAATCTAAACAATGTTCTGATTTATTACAAGCAAGAAAAAAAATAATTTTTAAGTTTACAATCTACATAGGCTTTATAAAAACATAGAAGTATGTTTAATAGAATTATTTGGTACAACTATCATCTTTAAATTTTAATTAAATAGTTTTTTCTTTTAACTATTTTGTATATAGTATAAGCATATAACTGTTTGTTTAAATCAGAGTGTATCGAAATGTGTGAAAATTATAAAAGTACAGCTAATTCCTCATATAAAATCAATGGTTTCTAATAGGAGAGGTTTTGCCCCTTACTTTTGGAACAACCGTTTTCGATTTACAATCTATAGTTGAGCTTAATAGTTATAAAAAAAAATTATTTGTGCATAACCTGTTGTAAAACAGGGGCTTTAAATTGTTTAAGATAATTTGTTCAAAAGAGTAAAAAAACTTTACAGTAAACACTTACACTTTTCAAATGTTTCCTTTTTTATATATTTGGGTAGATATAAAAGCTAGTTTTTAAACATTTTATAAAATTTATCATATTCTAACTTTTGTAGTTTATTTTTAAAGTATTAAAAAATGTTCTGTATAGAGTAATCAACTTATTTACTTATTTTTTTTTAGTTTTAAAACATATTTCAATCAAATTTGTACAACTACTGTGTTTTTAAGAATAAATAAATAAGTTTTCATTTACAACAGCACGGGTAACTCTTTGACAGTTATTTTAAACAGTGGCATAAAAAAAAAACTCAAAAATTGGCGTTTTCTCAAGATTACTTTTATATTTAAATAGTTTTGAGTAAAGTATACTTTTTGTATATCAATATAAACGATTCAATATACTTTGATAAGCTTTTATGACGTCCCAATAAAACATATGTTGGAAAAAATAAAATGTTTCCCTTATTTGTTAAAAAAAAATTATATTAGTTGTTCGAGTCCTATAAATTTTGAAAAAGTCCACCAAATAATCGAGCGCTTCATCATAATCAATGAAAAGATTAAATTTTCACGCAGAACAAGTCCGCGCGTCGCCCCAAAACAAATGCTATGGTAAATAAAAACAAGTTAAGTACTTTCAAAACATTTATGTAAGTTGGTTGATTCCGTTAATCTTATAAAAAAAATTTGTGGTTTATTGCTTCACTACATCATACTAGAACATAACAGTTTTGTTTCCAGCAGAACAAATCCACGTCGAGCAGACCCTCAGGGACATCGACCAGCTGTTCGAGGACAACCCTCAGGTGTCACGTGACGCGATAGGCGTGCAGAACGACGAGGACCAGCACGTCGTGGTCGACCAGAACCGCCGCGTCGAGGAGATCACCCCCTCGCAGAAAATATTTAAAAAGTTCATGGACCCCAGCAGGAAGGCTGCCGACGTTCCCTTGCCCGCCCCCGCTCCCACCCCGAGCGCCGGTCGCTTGCTCGGTAAGCCGAAGAAAAAAGTCCTGCCGAAAAAGCGCGGGAGAAAGATAAAGAGCGCCGAGGAGAAGATGGCCGAAATGCTTTCTTCCGCCGCTCGCGCGAGTTCCACTCCCGCCAAGAGTTCGAAAGTTCCCGATGCGCCCCTGCAGAATGTCTCCAATGTCGCCGGTAGGTTCAATTTATCGGTTTTAGTTTTTAATTAGTTAACTTTTTTCTTAGTTAATAATGATCAAATAAATAGTTATACTAGTTAGCTACATCTGTTTTTTAAATCCTAGTGCATCAATATAAAAAGCTTTATTTGCTGAATTAAAAGAATAGGAGTGTTGTAAAATCTTTTTTTCTAAAATATAGCAAATTTACTATCTTAGATTTATTTATGCTTATTAATTTTAGTTTGATAGTTGAGACATTTTTATTTTAAAATAAAGTTCATTGTAGTTTGAAATTATTCAAAGTCTTTTAATTAAGTTGGCTATTTTTAATAAAGTTTATAAACATCATTACATATAATTTTTCAAATAGTAATAGTTTGTAACTCAACCAACAGGTATAGTTTATGCCTTTGGGCTAACATTACTTAATAACAGGGTTGCCACTTTACCTGGAAAAACCTTGAAAAACCTAGAATTCGACAATTTAGGCAAAAATAACCTGGAAAAGCCTGGAATTTGAGAAATTTAAAAAAAACTCGGAAAACCTGGATTTTTAACAATTTTAACATTTTCAGTACTAAAATTTCAATTTGACACAAAAAATCTATCATATAAATAAGATTTTTTGTCATCATCAAAAAATTTTTTATTAAAAAACACATTTAAAGTGACTTTATAGCATCTTTTAAATGTTTTTGTACTATTTAACACAGTTTCTTTTATAGAAATTAACTTAAAACTAAAAATAGACCCAAAAATGTTTACTTTTAAAACCTGGAAGAAATTTGGAAAACCTGGAAAAGTTTTAAAAAAACGAGTGGCAACCCTATTAATAAATAAAGTTTGAGGTTTTCTATTTTAGTAGAGTGTGTAAAATGTTAGAATAGTTTGAATTTACAGTAAATAGATAAAATTTCTTAAAATTAATAATAACAGTTTGTTTGTAAAAAAGGCAAAGCCTGGAATTTTAGCTGGTAATTTTTTTTGTCAACTTTTTTCATATTTACTGGTGTTTGTAAGCACAGAAATATAGGTAGTTCAGTAAAATTAAATTGTTGTGTTATAAACGCTTAAATAATATCAAAACTTAATTCGACCTGTAAACTCTGGATAATTAATAATAGTTTAGGCCAGGCTTATCAAAGTGGGCGGTACCTCCCCCTAGGGGCGATTTTAGTTAATTGAGGGGCATCAATTAGTAAAGGGGCGAAAGGAGGGGCGGTTTTAAACTTGCGCTACTAGATATTCTTTAGTTGCAGATGAAGAGCAAAAAAAGGTCTTTAGTGTTTTAAATGGTAGTCTTGTTGGAGGGGGAAAAAGCCTTTTTAATTTCTTCGAAGAGGGCAATTTGAAAAAAAAATCTTTGGGAAACCCTAGTTAAGGTTTTAAAAAGTAGAGACGTGTGATGACGTCATCATGGGAACGGATTAACATAAACAGCTTTAAGTACAGTTTTCTCTAATACTAGTTTGTTCAATTTAAAGGCTTTTTGAAGCTATAACAGGACTGCATATTTAAAGGTTACATGATAATTTAAGTTATGACAATTTAAATTGTAAAAAAATTGTTCAAGAGACTATATCTCAAAAAGTAATACATATTCACAAAAAAAAGGGTTTTAGTCTAACAAAAAAATTACGATCGTAAAGATAAACTGAAGTAAAATTATTATAGAGAATTTCAAAACTTACTATTTTTTAAATCTTATTTTAGCCTTTTTTCAAATACATGTTACTTTTTAAATGAGGCCCTTTAAACTTTATTAAAGAACTTGAGTTGTCGTGCAACCATATTTTAAAGATGTTTTAATAATTTTAAAAATAAAAGAATAATGTACAAGTTGTCCGCAGCCCCTACTACGTCATCACGCGCCGAGTGATAAGTTAAAGTTGAAATAATTATCAATCATAAGTGAATCTGAGACTAATACATGTTTCAAATCCAAACAGGTGACATGCCAAGGTTCCACGTTTCCTTACAACTTCCATCAGGAGCACCTGGCAAGAGCAATCGATCAGTTGTTACCGGAACGAATGCAGTCTCAAACACTTCACTACCAACTGCGCCTTACTATTCACGAACAAACACCGTTCACCCATCAAGTGTAACACAGTCCACACCTCGACAGTTGACTGTTTTAAATAGCAGCCAACAGCAAACTTTTACTGTGTTAACAACAGTGCCAAACACCATTCCACAGCAAGCTACAGCTCCTCAATACATCAAATCTGAAATTACCAGCAGTGTGGATTCGAATTTAAACGTTGCTCAACCGTCCAGTCTTGTGCAAACCGCATACCAACAACCGCCCGCTGGAAACTGGAACCAGCCGCAAACTTTTACTGAAATGACAACAGTGTCAAACACCGTTCCAAACCCTAGTTGGTCAAAAACCATCGCTATCAACCCGTCAAGTGTGAATCAGGCCACGTCTCAACAATTGACTGCCGCATTAAATACGACCCAACACCAGACTTTTACTGAAATGATGAAAAACGCCATTCCACCGCAAACTACAGCTTGCAACTGGGTGAATTCAGGCGCCGTTCAACCACCAAGTTCATTACAGACAACATCTCAACAATTGAATGATTCTAATAGGTACCAGCAGCCAACTTTGACGGTGGCAAACGCCATGTCACAACAAGCCACACCTTCTCCATACATCAAATCTGAAATTCCTGACTGGGTCAGCTCGAAAACAACCACCGTCCAACCATCGAGTTCAATTCAAGCTACTTCTCAACAGTTACCTGCTATTAAAAGGAAGCAACAGCAAACCTCTACTAGACTGACCACAGTCCAATCACAAATCATGCCGCAACAAGCAGCCAGCTCAAGTCATTCCAACATGATCAGCCAGAAGTTCCTCCAAATTTCCAAAAACATGAATTCATCGAGAGCGCAACCCGACGCTTCATACAGCAACCAAATAACCTTCATGGGAAACCAAATAAGAGTGAAATCCGAACCTCAAAGCGCTGTGCAGCCCCTGCCAAGCATTGCTACGTTCGCGCACCCGGTACAAGCTAACAAGCTGCCCCCGCACCCAGCCGTCTTGCCTCACATCGACTCGTTCAAGCAGCCGGTAGCGACTGCCACCACCCTCGCCTCCTCGCCCGGTCAAAGCGACAACAAGAGTTTGATATATTCCCACCGCAGCGCCGCCATGGTCCCGTTGCCGCCGTCGGCCTCCGTCGTGAAGTATTCCACCCGAAGTTCTCCACCCGAAGTTAAAAAGTCCAGGCGCAAGAAATCTGCAGACGCCAGCAAGGTTGCAGTTAAGAAGGAAAGATCGGAAAGCGTCGAGCTTCCTGTTGATGCGGGTAAAGCCGCTGGGAAAAACGCAAAGTTGCCGGCTAAAAAGCGCAAGGCGAGGAAGAACAAGGGTGCTTTGAAAGCCAAAGAAAGTTCTGCTGCACCCACCGTCCCGATCAATAGTTTCGTGCCCAACGTGAAAGTGAAGGTGGAGATGGTTGAAGAGTTGAGACCTAAGCAGAAGGCAGCGGCGAGCCCTCCTACAGTGCGCAGAACAAGCGCAGTCAGCGGACAGAATGCGAGCAACGAACCAAAAGCTGTTGAAAGTTCCGATGTTTCCGCACAACCTGCTGCAAAGAAACAGAAGCTGACGGATGCGAGTAAAACGACCGTTGCCGGTAACATTAAGCAGGAAAAAGATGTCGGGGTTGCCGCCCAACCTGCTGAAGATGTTTCGAAAGCTCAGGTTAAAAAACGCAAGCGGAAAAGAAGGAAGGTGGCAGAAGTTGCCGCGGATTCAAGTTTGAATGCAGAAGAACCAAACCAGCGCACTGAGAACAAACTAGATGCTAAAAACGAGTTGAATGATACCGGGGAAAGTTTGAAAAGTCCTAAGAAAAAGCGCAAAACTAAAAGAAGTGTTCTCAAAGCACAGGAATCTACAAATGGAGAAAAGGCTTCTATCGAATATGACACACCAAAGTCGGAAAACGAACCTGTAAAAGCTAAAAAGTGCAAGAGAACAAGTAGAAAAACTGCTGGTGAAAATAACGCTGCTTCCTCTTTAGAAATTCAATCGGTGGGCAAAAAAAGTCCTACCAAGAAAGTGCAAGCAAACGTGATTGACGTGAACGATCTTGGCTCGAACGAAACTTCAAATTCCGACGAAGTCAGCGACCAGCCCGCCGGAGAAGACTTGATGAACTGCGGAGAAGCAAGCGAGGCAGAAAGCCCAGCCAAAAAAAGCAAGGCCGGTAAAAGCATCAAAGAAGGACCGGCTGCTTTAAAATCTACAAAGAGTAAAACTGATGAAACGTCGAAAACTTCTGTTTTAAAAACAAAGTCGCCTGAAAAAGAAACTCCCAAAAGCAAGCGTGAAAAAAATGTCGCTTGGCACCTCCAAATGTCTCCGAGCGAAGGGGAATTGATTATCGACGAATCGCCAGAGCAGATGAGAGTTTCTGAGAAAAAGTCTGAATCTCCAACTAAGAAAAAAGGTAGAAAAGGCAAAACAGATGTAAACTCAGAGGTTTTAGAAGAAACATCGAAAACTGCTGTAGCTAAAAGTTCCACGAAAAAACGCGGGAAAAAGCAAAAAGCAGAAATGAAAAATGAATCCGCTATTGAAGACAACGCCGGTTCTTCTGCGGCTAAAGCTCCAGCTAAAAAGCGCGGGAAAAAACAAAAAGGCGGTAAAAAAGATGCTGAGGGTTCATTTGTCGCTGATCAGAACACCGAAGAGCCATGTGGTACGAAGAAGAAGACAAGAAAGAGTAACAGAAAATCTGCTAAGAAAAATAAATAAACTTATTTCTCGTAATGTTTAACATTCTCATCAAGTAAAATTTTTTCAAGTTTCATGTGGTTAACTGATAAAATATCGAGATTTAAGATAATAATTTAAAGAATAACAATTTTCTTAATTGATGTTACAATGTCTATGTTTAGTATAAGATTTTCTACACTTCAAACGTGTTAGTTTTTATTTAACTATTGGCAAAACAAAATAACTTCATAACAAAGTTCCTAAGTTTTATCTTGTTCAAAATTTTCTAAACCATTTTAGTTCCATTAAAGTTTGAAAAAAATATTCTACCTTGTATACAAATAAGTATTTTTTTATTTAAAGTGTACTGATATTTGATATAACTATTGTTTACTATTTGCATTTATTGGGGTATAATTTTTGTTTTGATTGCCAAACTTAAAAACGTGTCAGTTTAACTTCTATTTTAAAGTATTTTTCTGTCAATTTGAAAACTTTGGTTTCTATTTCACTTTATCATATAATTTTAAGTTTTATTTGAAGTAGTTTGAAAGCTGTTGATTTTTTTATTATTGAACACTTTTAATTGAAGTTTTTTTAATGAGGTAGAGTGTTTTGTTTTTAATAGAATAAACGTTTAGGTAATTGAGTATATTAGTTAAAATTTTCAATCCTGTTTTAATAACTACTATTTATTTAAACTTTTAGTTGTCTTTTAATGTATTTGAAATTAAGACAACGCAATATTTTTCATTATACATTAAAATAGTAATATATATATTTGTTATGTAAAACTTATTAGTGTTTAGTAATCTAGTAACCAATTTTAAGTTTAAACTTATTCAAATATTTTTTTCTAAGAAACGATGTGTCCAAGTTTATTTAAACCAGTTAGTGCAAAGAAAAAATGATGTAGTTGTTTATTTCTCAATTAGCTGTTAGAGACGAGTTGAACTACATGATAAACAAAATTTCATTCAACTCACAGCTACTGTGTTGAACGCAAAACTGTAATGCCAAACTTTTATGCAATGTGAAATGTATTTAAGCTTGCTAACATTGAGCATATTTCTTTTAATGATAGTTAAAATTTATATAGAGCAGAATAACGTCAGTTTTGCTAGTTATAAGTATGATGCAAAAAATCTGTTTTTGGGACAGGATTTGTTGTTTCTCTCTTTTGGTTTTGCAAGTTAACTTTTAGTATTTCTTGCAAATTTTTTATTTTATTTTGCAGACAAATATTTTCGACAATATCAAGAGAATATTTTCGACAATATCAAGAGTGCTTTTATGTTGTGTCTACACCTAGTTTGTATTAGATTTTTATTTTCTACAAAAAAAAAAAAAGTAAAATATTAATCGCTTCTTTAAAAAAATCCTACGAACCATCCGACAAAATAAACAAGATTAAATTGTAATGAATACGATCTACAAAACTTTAGTAACATTCAATTGTAACATACTACCTAAAGCAAATTCAAAACTTATTCAACGTTGTTTTCTTTAATAAATACTGACTTTTTTTAATGATTTTACTAAGTACATTAAATCATGAAATAGTTAGTAATTCCGGATATAAATCTTTATAGTTTTAGTTGTAAACACAACTTAAATTGACTACTCGTTGTATACAGTTTAATAGTGTACTTATTTAGTTATGAAGTCAAAAAAAGCGTTAAAGTATGCATTAAACAATATATATATACAAACTAAAGTAGTATTTTTGATAAACTTTACATTTTAACAAAGTGTAAATTAAAAAATAATAATTTCCTAGAAATTGGTTTTAGTGTACAAAAACTGAGATGGAATTTTCAACTCATTTGTATTTCATTTTGAACTAGCTTGATAGTATAGTCGATTTTAGTATTGATTATCATTTAGGTTATTGCTAAATTTAAAAACAAAAGTGAGAAAACCACTTAAAACAAGTTAGCTTAGTAAAGTTTTTCAAGAATTTTTAAATAATGACCAAATTTTAGATCCAGTTATTTTCCTTCTCTTAATAGCTAAATAAAAACTTATTTTTATTCTAGAGAACGGTCCTTTGTGTTTAATTTAAAAAAAATCCATTGGATTGGGGCTTGAATTTTAGTTTGGGGCCCCTTAGAAAAAAAGAGTTTTTTATCAATTTTTACTAGCTCGAATTTAGAACAAAAATAAAAACATTTTTTTTTTAGTATTCATATTTATTAGTGAAAAAATTCTGTACAACACTTTTTTTTTTCCAACTGTTGATATTTTGTACTATTTAGCCTTATTCTAGATTTCCTAATTCCGGAATAAGGCCAAATAGTACGAAATATGAGTTTTGTTATCGACTTTTACTTAGCTCGAATTTGAAAATAAAAAGGTTAAATTATTTTTTTTTTAATTTATTTGTGAATAATGTTATACAATTATTTTTTCAACTGTTAATATGTTGTTTTATTTGGCCTTATTCCAGAGTTAGGAAATCTAGAACAAGGCTAAATAGTACAAAATATTAACAGTTGAAAAAAAAAGTGTTGTACAGAATTTATTCACTAATAAATATGATTATAATAAAAAAAAGTAAATATTTTTATTTCTTTTTTTTTAATTAGAACTAAGTAAAAATTAATAAAAAAACTCATTTTTTTCTAACAGGACCCACACTAAAAGTCAAGCCCCAATCCAATGGATTTTTTTTTAATTAAACACAAAGGACCGTTCTCTAGAATAAAAAAGTTTTTATTTAGCTATTAAGATAAGGAAAGTAATTGGATCTAAAGTTTGATAATTTTAAAAAATTCTTGAAAAACGTTACCAAGATAACTTCACACTCGTCTTAAAACAAAAGTCTGTTCTAGAAAAAAATTAACTAATCACAAATTCTTTTAATTAGATTGTGTTTAGTTTTAAAGACGCTTTATTTTTGAAAAAGGTTAATAAAAATCAGTTATAATTAAATAATATTATGGTGTCTTCCTATTCAATAAAATAAAATTCGCTTCTGGTATTCTTAATTATTATTTGAGATACACTAATATCTACTTCAACCTATTATTGTGACAGTAAATCTAAAGCTTATGAACAACTTCAATTGGTCCAAGGTTCAAATTACCGTCATACAAAAAAATAAAGTTAATCAAATACGTTAATAATTTGTATTATACCAAAATTTATACCAATTGATTTTCTTTTAGTGCTTTTCTTATGCAAGTCTACAAAGGTATCATTTAAAAAGCTGTAATGCATTATATTTAAATGTTTAACTAAAATATTTTTAGATAAAAGTAAAGTGCAAAACTTGATAACTAAAAATAAATATCGCAGTTTTTAAAAAAACAACCATATTAATATATCTTATTTATTTAATCGGAGAAATATACTGTGAACTTGAAATGCTGAACCAAATAGTTTTTTACAGCTAACGAACTAAACTTTTTTAAGCTATAAAGTTTAACTAAACACAGTTTTTTGTTCAAAAATCTTTTACCACTCTCTAGAAGTGTACGAACTATAATTATATCTATTTAATGTTAAATACATATTCAACTAACAAATCGATCAACAAATACAACTATTTTATTGAAATTCAAGAACTTTATGAGTAAGAACCTTTATTTTTGTTATTTAGATATTCGTATAAATAGTTTTTGAAGTTTTAAAAGATTTAGACCAAGGTTACCCAAGCTTGTTTTTTAAATCGCTCTTTTGAAATAACTTCAAATAATATCGCCTCTTCTTTTATATACCCTCCCTCTTTTTTTACTTTTTGTCCCCCTTACTAGTTATTGCCCCTAATATCGTAAACTTAAAGAAACCCTAGTTTTTATCTTAATTCAAAGTAATACTGATGAAAGTATTGAAAATGATAAAATAGTACAACTTTTTGACTTTCTAAATTTAAAAACTAACTTTTATTATTAATTGCCCCTCGAATTACTAAAACCGTATCGTTGTTTATAAAAAAAACTTAATCTATATACAAAAGTTTATATTTAAATAGAATTGGTTTGAAGCACTGCAATAAACATTGCCTCAAAGTTTAAAAACCGTACGCCAATAACCTAAGTTATTCTATATTTTAATAAACTTTTAAATTTCTAAGTATTAACAAAAGAATTAATGATGAGTATATGTAAGCCGTAGTCTTCTTTTGGAAATTTGAAACTTAATTTTTTTAAGGCAACTTTTTATTAAAGTAGCCATGTAATATGCCTATTAAGACTTGTTATTTTACATACCTTTTATTCAACTGCTAAAACAATTTTTGAAGATACCGTATCCTTGAAAACAATAGAATCTATGAAAACATAATAGCAGTGTACTTAACCCGTAAAAAGGTGTTAACACTTATATAAAAAAAGATAAATATACGTACATAAATATGGCCGATGGACTAAGTGTGAAAAATACTTTTAAGCCTTACTTTTCGTACCACTTTATAAGGAAAAGTAAAATATTGAAAATTACCTTACAATTAGTATCAAACAAAAAAAATCTTTTAAACTACTGTTTATTTGAAACTTGCGTTTACTAATTAATGCACTACTTCTACTAGAATCAATTAAATAAAAAAATAATTAAGTATTTTTTTTAAAACAAAACCAGATAATAATTTCTGAATGAATTTATTTGTTCGAACAAGGTTACAGTTTAAATACTTTAGAATGCTTATAATTTAGCTTTTACATACTACTAAAATAAAACTAACGTTTATTATTACGAAAAAAAACAAAAAAACACTTTCTGTAAAGTTTAAATAAATGGGCAGAGTTGAAAAAAACTCAAATTTAGTTTAAATAAATAGATAAATAGTTAATAAATAAAGTAACTGTCCTCAAAAATTAAATACGCCAAAGTAATTCTAAAAAGTAAATACAAGTTATAGCTTTTTACCACAGCTCAAAGGTATTCTCATTTTATGGTCAGTTGTTTTTTTGTTTTCGTACATTTTGAAATTAACAATTTCAGTTTTGATTTGTTTGTCGTCTTTACAAATAGGCACAGTGAATTTGATCTGATGGAACTCGCTTTTTCGAAGGTTGAACTTAACATCATGCTGGTACCTGAATCCGATTCCTTTTGATATTTTGATAAACCCAATTTTTCTTGCTTTTTCTGGTTGGCACGTCAGTTCAATCAAGCTTTTTGCGTCATAATCAGAGAAGTACGATTGCAGCTTGATTGAGCAGTTGTATATTTCCATAAAATCGGTGAACCTAAAATTTTATTATAATTTAAAATTTATAAACGTTTTTCAATTAAAACATTGTTAGTGTCTTCGAAGAAAAGAAATATTTTGCTTCTAAAAGATATTTTTTTAATAAATTAGTTTAAAATAAAGACCAAAAAACTTATGTAATAATACATATTCTAACCTTATCTCATTGCTGACACCAATTTTGTCAATATTTTTGTTGTAATAATTTTTTATTTCGCTCATAGTATTTTCTCGTTTTGCATAATGAGCTCTGTCGTAGCATCCATTAGGTACAAATGTCACATAAACAAGAGAAGGGTCATTATAGTCTACAAAATACTTCAGGGAATCAATGACGTTTCTTTCATGGTCGCATTTGTACCCGTAAAAAGTCGGCGGTTCGTTGTTACTGTCATCCGCGTATTTTACTTTCACACAATCTGAGAATTCTGTTCCCCGGTCACTTTCCTTTTGTGTTTGACACCCGGCTATTTCGATAAAACTTTTGAATCTGTATAAAAAAGCCTTTTAGAGCATAATTCGATTTCTTAAAATAATAACTAAACAAAGTTTTTTTACCCGATTGTTTGAAACATGTATTCAGAGTTTTTCAACGACGTGTGCTTGTCTTTTGGTATCTTGTCGAAAAATCTGAAGTTTTTATGCTTGTTGTTTGACGCGACTGCCATTGAAATCATGACTGAGATCAGGAATAACTTCATTTTCTGCAGAAAAAATGGATAAATAGTATTTGAGATGTTATATTTTGTAAGCTAAATAGTTGTTAACATAAACTGTTTGTTGAACAATAACAAGAAAGCGCTCTAAATAGTTGGTCCTAGAACCTGGTGTAAAAAAAAAAACATTCCAACTATCGAGCTCCACACGACTTGGATACCTTTTAACGTCTTGTTTAGGACTCGTGAACAGAGAGTAATTGAAATAAAAAGTCATTTGTGAAATTTAACACTATTTTATGTTGCCTTGTTTTAATACTTTTGAGAACAATTTGTTTATAATGAAAATAAAAATCTTTAACAGGAGATTTATAATTTTAAACTTCTTAATTAAAAAACAATTATAAAGTCATTGTAAATCCGTTCTTAACTTTTTTCACTACTAATTTACAATAAAAAGAAAGTTAAATATTTATAAAATTTTTTAACTTTAAACGTTTTATCAAAAAAAAAACAGTTACAAGGTCTTAATACTTAAATAATTTCTTTAAAAAAAGTTTAAACTTTAAAACTAACCGAGTGCATTTCAAAAATTTCAAGTGTCTTATCAAGTTCTCAATTAAACAGTGTTCTGATTTTTGTATAAATGTTAATAAACTTTATGTTTACTTTCTGTGTATTTATACTATTATCTTAAAGTTCAACTAAATTTGTTTTTACTTTTAGGTAAAAATAAATTCTTAATACTGAGTAACATTTAAAGTTTACTTCAAAAATATAATTTTTTCTCAATAACATAAACTAAATTTATCATAGAAAATAAATAAGGTTAGAAATATGACATTTATAGATGATTTACTTTGAGATATTTTTAAATAATTATCTTGTAAACATTTTTATTGTATTAATGTGTTTGTATTTTAATTTGAGTTGAAGAATTTTTGATAAATAAATAGAAATTGAGGCTTCCTTTGTAAAAAAATAGTCGTTTTACTTAATGAATTCCACAGTTTAAAATGAAACTTAAGAAGTTTAAAAGAATTAACTGAATTTAATAGCTGTTTGTTTTTTAATTTTTAGTTTGTTAATTTTTAAAGACCTTCCTTTTACTATTTTACTGTTAAAGTAAAAAAAAATATTGAAAAACTTGAAAAACTTAGATTTTGTGATTTTCTTATTATATATTGGCTATTATACTAATAATTGCTATTACAAAAACAAAAAAAAATTAATAAGGCTTAGTTGAAAGGCTCAATGCTTTTCAAATATGTTTTATTAATTTGAAAAATTATAATAAACCAGTTGCTTTTAAAAGTTACCAGTCAATGCTACTTAAACAAGTTTAAAAAAATTCCCAACTAAACTTTACCGTTGACAATGGTAAGGCTTATTTTTATATACTTTAAGTTTGTAAAGATCAACGTACAAAAATAAATTTAGATTAATTTTTTATGCAAAAAGTCCCTAGAAAAGTAAAAAAACGTCTTAATAAATTTATCTTAATAGCAAAAAAAAAAACTCTAGTATATATAAAAAATAGAAAATTTCGTAGTATAAAATTTGTTTTATATATTATAGGTGCTAAACGCTATTTTTTTGATATTTGTTCATATTATAAAAAATTAAGTTTTAAAAGTAAAACCTAAGTTAATATATTAAATGAAACAGTTTACAAAGCCAATTTTTAAACTAATTAAACCAAAACTTAATTGAAAACTGAATAATTTTAGCAACAAAATTGTAAGCTAAATTGACAAATTGTAGTACTTCGTATTTTGTTTACAAATTTATAAAGGCTGTAACATTAAATTTGTTTACTAAATTTTTAATTGTCATAGTGTAGTGTTTTATGAATTTAAGCTTAATGTCACGAAGCTATAAAATATTGAAACACCTTTTCTCAAACTGAAACTGTATAAATAAAGCTGTTTTTAAACAATTAAACTAAAAGAAGGTCAGATCTAATTTAAGAAATATTTTATAGAAGTAATTAGCATAGATGCTTTTAAGCATAGATGCTTTTAATCATAGATGCTTTTAAGCATAAGTTTATGAACAAAATTCAACGTTAGTTTTAAAACTTTAAAAAACTAAAACTTTAACTAAATGCAACTTGAAAATACTTGTTTTGTATAAAAATTTATTTTGAAATATATTGTAAACCTTAACATAAGCTTAACTATTTTTAACACTTAGTTGTTCGCATAAAGGAATATTTATATATTGTATGAAGTTACTTATTAAATTTTTTTTTTTTTAAACTGCTTATCGTAAATAAATTTGATTTTTTTTTATGAATCTGCTTCTATACTTTTTTTTATGTCTAATGTATAATATGCAAAAGCAAAATTTGATTTTAAACTTTAACAAACAAAAGTTTAAGAAGTAAATTCAGAGTAGTTAAAGTACAGTAACAAACATCTGAGTAATTTTTTTTGTTAAAAGGTTGCAAGTATTAATTTAGTTATTTTTACACATCATGGTATTTTTCAATATAGTTTTTTATAAAGTATTAGTCAAAAGTGTTTGACGAAATTTAGAGCTAAATCTTTAGTTGTATTAAAAACTACAGTTTTTTTTACATATACATCAATTACGAAAATTGCTGAACAAAATTAAACCCAACTAAGTTAAAGTAAAAGTAAAAGTAGGCCATGTACATAAACAGTTTAAAACATTCTTTATATATTTTTCTTCATATATTGTTCAAGTTATTTTTATACTTTTTACTAAAACAAACCTTTTTTCAAATGAAAATATTCAAATAATACTAAAACGAAGTATATTGTCAGCACACAGAGATAAAAGGTTACTTAATTTATTGGTACTTCTCATCTTAGTTAAACAATAACTTATTTAATTAATTGAAGCTGTTAGGTCTACTTAATACAAATTAGACAGACAGTTTGAGCAATGTACCTATTTAAAAAATGAACCACAAAACACTAATATATAAAACTCTATTTCAAAAGTATAAGTTACTTTTATAAATCACTTGGAAATAATTTAAACTCAATTGAAATTTAAATTGAACTGAATTATTCTATAAAACTTAAAGTAATGTGAACTATGATATATTTAAAGAACATAGAGACAGCTAAATATTTTTAAACTATAACTCCTATATCTACATATTAAGATGCAAATAATGAACAGTACAGTTTACATTATAGGTCAATTTATAAATTTAAGCAAGATTAAATACCAACTCTGTATGTTTAATATCACTGTAAACAAAATAGCTCTACTATCGATTGTTGTGATAGACTGCTCATTAACTTCAAATTCTATATACGGTTGATTTACTGGTTGACTCTACATATTTTACATTCATGAATAATACTAATAAATGCAGCAGTTCATTACAATATCATTTATTAAACCACACTTTAGTATATAAACAGTTTTTAATCAAAGCTATTACTACGCTGTGAAGTTTTAAACATTTTTAAAGTTCTACAACTTGTTAATTTGCTCACTTTGATAAACAAAAGTTTTTCTGGTAAGCAACAGGGTGCATTTTTTGCCCCTCAAAGTCGAAAAACTGTAGCATAGCTGACTTTTTTTTTTGTGCTTGGCAACATTAAAAGACAGCATAAAAATTACCTTCCTACCTATTGGCCAGTGTGAACTAAGCACTTTTAATTTCTTTGCTTTACATCAATATTTTTTGAAAAGTTTATTTTTTAAGTTTTGCGACAAAAATAAACTTTAAAATACATTTGTAACTATTACAAAATATTTTTTTTATTTAAAATAAAAAAGTATATCTACAAAAAAAACACTACAACTAAAAGTAAAACTAGATTTCTTTCACTATAAGCAACTGTGCAGCAAATTTTTTCAGTAAAAAAGTAAAATTCTTTGAGTAAAAAAAATCTTGAGTGACCTTGTAAACTGTCCAAACCATCCTGCATTTTTCAAAATAATTAAAAGAAAAATAAATTAAATATTCAAAAAAAAAAACTTTAGTCATTCTGAGTTTTAAAAACTGTTTCAAACTATCCTGAGTTATCCTGAAATGTTCAAACAGCTGAGATGTCCTTAGTATATGAAGTGTGTTGAAATCTAGGGTTTGTTACATGAACTAAGCAACTTAAATAAGTTTGCCTATTTTTTGATTAAGCCATTTTATTTAACCTATTTTAGTAGGTCCTTTATCAAAGAACCAAAATTGACCTTACTCTATTATTTTTTCAGAGGTCAATTTTGAGCCGTTTTGTTGTATTCGACATTCAACTAAATAAATTGTACTTGCACACAAGAAGGTCGCGACTCTTTACTTTAAAATAATAAAAAAACTATACATCTTATAGAAGAAATAAATTTTTAAATAAAATGGTCTTTTTTATTTTTGCTCTTTTAGTTTGCTTCTTTCATAAGAAACCAATTACTTTACAAATTTATTTTTTCATATTTTAACAAATAAGCTCATTTTGAAAAACCTGTAAAAAGGAACTTATTGCTTGGTTAATTTCTACATAATAAATCTAACTTAAAAAAAAAGTTACCCTTCCCCTTTCTTTAACCTTATAAAAACTGATAAAACGCAATTTTTCTAAAAGTCTTTAGCTATCACTAACTAATAGCTAAAAGTTCGTCTTTTTATGTGATTTGACACGCTAGTTCTAAGATTGAGACTCTAAAGTTGCACATATATAAAAAGTTATTTTTATAATTTTAAAAAACGTAAAAATAAAAATTTATACATATACATATACTATTTTAATTATGCATAAAGTATACTTTCAATACTATAAACTATTATTTGATGTTTACATAAAAGTTTTAAACAATTTTTACTTTAATACTATTTTTGTCTAAAGACTGTATTGCGATTTTTTGTGCTAGTTAACATAGTTCATTAATAAAAAAAACAGTTTACTTCTTTATTTATAACCGAAAACGATGTAATACTAATAAAATAAAAGAAAAACTTTTCGGTAATGCTAAAAAAATAAAGCATATGACTAAACTATTACTAAAGTTATATACGATAAAAGAAAACATCGACAAAAGTCTACAGAGCCTAATCCTGGATCTTCTTACGCCGTAAGCTCAAGTTAACAAAAAAGGTTAGATCAGGGGTCGGTAGGTTGGTGCTCGCGGGCCAAATTTCAAGTTTCAAAATCTTCACGGGCCGCATTTTAAGTTTAAGTGACATTTATATAACATTTTTAGTTTTAGTCACACTAAATTGACATTTGGGTGTGTGACATTTTTCGCGAAAAACCTTAGCTCACGTCCGCAGCGAAGTATCTTTTTAATTATTTTAATTTTGTAAATGATATATTACTTTTAGCATTTTTGAATTCATGTTCTGATACCTAATGTAATAAGGTTATGAACAAAAAGATGATGAAATTTATTGCTATTGTAGCTATCACAAAAATATTAGATAGATGCAGAAACACGGTAAACAGATATCATAGTTTTACAAATTATGTAAAATTCCACAAGTGGATTGTACAACATTATCCATGATTTGGTTATTTCCACCAAGAATTCGTAGTAATTGAGCTGGATCTAACTAAATGTTAAAACTTTAACTGTTTAACTATTTAAAATACGTTTTTACGCTAAACAGTAGTATCAAAAGCTTATAGTAGTATTAGTACGTTTAGTTTTTCTTTAAAAAAATAAACAACTGTACAAAGGCATATTGATATTTGAAATACTTAACTTATAAAAAGTTATTAATGTTTGTAAAACTATTTTTAGTTCATAAATATGCACTTGTTTATCTATTAATTGGTAACCAAAATATTTCAATTCAATAAGTCCTAAAGTCTTATATAATACATTTAGCTTTAGACTTGGTTATAGTAACAATCATAGTGTTTTAATATAAAACAAGTATTAATATAGCTTTTAGTTTTTAGCTTACAAAAAATAAAAAGTTTATACTAAGACAAAGGTCTTTAATTTAAATAATGTTAACAAATCTTTACCTTTTCCTTAAAAATAAATTTAATTCTTTTATTTTTTAGAACTGGTTGAAAAGTTCTTCAAATTACTTATATCTCGTCAACAGCACTTAATATTATATTTATACAAAAAAAATCGAATCAACAAAAATTAAATAAAATACCGTATTAAATCGATTTACTTTTTCAAACCTCTATACATTAAGAAAAAAACCTATGTAAGTTAAAATACAAAAAGTTTATATAATGGTATTGGTATATAGTATATATTATAAAACAAATTTCAATAAAGAATACTATCAGTTTGATATCAAAATATTCTCACTTAAATGTACATATAAATTCGTTATCATTCTGAAAAAACTACAGTAACCTCTCGCATCTTTACGCACTCGTGTTAGTTACGCATTTTAGAATCCTTAAAATTCAAAAATTAAAATTTTTATTTTTTATAATATTGCTCAAATTAGGTTTATTGTATATATTTAAAATATGTTTTTAAATGCTAACTCACATCTCTATATCTTTAGACTTTGATAACTTATGTTCCTTGACTAGTTGATAAACATTTAGTTATACCTCAGTATATCAGAAATTTTGTTTACAATAAGAAATTAAATTTAAGTTTATCCTTATGTGGGCAAAGGTCAAATTAAAAAAAGTTGTAGTAACATAAACAATTTTTATTAAACATTTTTCTTATATCTTATATATTTTTGTTCAAAAGAATAAATCTATTACAGCACCAAATGCATATTTTTGTAAAAAACTATAGAAACAGATTTAAATATAGACATCACACCATTTCTTAATTGTAAACAAATGCTTGATTGTAAATTGTATTTGCTAAGTACAATAGAATATAAATGTTAAGTATCAAATAAGTCACACATAAATAAAGATTAAGATAAAATCTACTTGTTATTAAAATTATTAAAATTTCTCTACAAGTAATATTATTTTATATAAGTTTAAATCCCTTTTTTTATAGATGTATAGTTTTATCTTTTGTTTTTATATTTTAAAATAAAGTAAAAAGATTGTTAAAAGTGGTAAAGTGCCCAGTCTGCTTTTAACTAGAAGCAATATCAAAAAACAGCCATTACAGTATTCGGTACGTCTGGTATCTTTACGATTTCTCGTATCTTTACGCACATTTTCTGTGGACACAATGTGCGTAAATAAGCGAGAGGTTACTGTACTTATACTTTCATCAAAAAACAAAATTTCACATTACCTAACAAGATTAATTATTTATATTCACTCAGCTTTTAAACCACAGTGGTTACAAAATCTTTTTGTTGTGGAATATATAAAATTTAATAAGCTTTGAAGCAAATTAGTTAAACTAGGTTTTCTAAAGTTGGCCAAAGGGGTGAGGGGTGTGTGACTAGTAAAGGGGCCATTGGGAGGCTATGAGCCCATAACAAGATGTCACTAGTTATTCTTAAGCAACGAAGGTCCTATGCGTACTTAAGAGTAGTTTTTTGAGAAACCTATTTGGAGGAGGCTATTGCTTGTTAAATTTCTTCAAAGGGAGTTTTACGAAAAAATGTCTTGGCTTAAACATCACAAACATATTTGTCATCATTATTTGTTAATATTATTTTTATTTCGATGTATTACTGCCTTATTGTAGAAGGAGGTTACAAAAAGTCAGAAAAAGGTTTAGAAAAACGGTACACACCTGAAAGTAAATCAAGTTAAGTAAAAAAAAAAACAATCAAAAATAAAGTGAAAGCTTGTTGAAGTTAAGCCTACTTGTTAAGAAATAGTACCTCTGTGATGAAAAATTGAAAATGTTAAATTAATCAAACTACATAGATAATTTAGGGCCACTTCGATTATTTTCCGTAAGTCGGAAACTAATTAAAAAAAATTTCAAATTTTTCTACAACTTTGGCGACTTTTCTTTATAATGAAGTCAATTTAAACTGAGTAAAACTTTTTTTTTTTAATTAACTTCACATGTTAACAATTTTTAAACAGCATATAACAATAATATGCAACTTTAAAACTAATGCTTCATTTATTACCATTAAGACATCTATATATAAAAAGCTTAAAGCTCTTTTCAAGAAATATTACGAGTCCACTTAAAAATCTTATCACTACCATACGGGGTTGGGATAAATCCAGCCATTTCCGTTCCTATTGCCTTTATCGTCGACCGGCAGAGGCCCAATTTCCTGGTAAGCCGAAATAAGGTTAGTCTAACTGCTGCCTACGGGAGCCGGCTTCCCATTTCCCTCAAAATCCAGTCACTGTGATAGAAGACGTTTGTGTAAAACGAAGGGACGTGTTTTGTTCCGTGCCACTTTTCACCCACGCCAGGTGGAAGGTTCAAGCTGCCCTGCGTGACCGCAAAAACGTAATCTCTGCCCACGTGACTGCACGTCAGCCCGCTGTCCGAACCCCAGCGATGTCGGCTCGAACTTTTTGTCGTGCGGCGTGCCGACGGGCAACGGGCCGTTGTTGTAAGAGAACTGGTTGGCTCGTTTTTTGAAAAGCCGACAATGTGGGTGTTTGCCAACCTCATAACCAGGCCGGGTGGGGTGTGCATCAAATTTGTCCCCCAACCCACCTCCTTGCAGTCCATTTCCAAACTATCGGCGGGGTCGACCGAGGGAAGCGGCAGCGAACCAACCCTCTTCGTGCAATTTTGATCCTCGCGCAATTTTGTACCCTCGTGCAAATTTGGCTTCGTGCAATTTAGACCCGTTTCCGTTTTATTAACATGCAGTTTGTTACTAAAGAAAATAAATCAGCATCTACCGAGCGGTTTACTTAGTAAGATTGACGTTTCTAACAAAACCAGCAAAACTAGTAATTTGAAGAATAAACTTTATAATACATCTTCAATTGGACACATTTTAATTGATAATCCGAAATGTTACGGAAATTATAACTTGAAAATGTTTTCTATTTTATCTTTTTTAGCACAGATGATCATTTAAAACATTTAAAGCAGTTTGTATCCTTAGCTTTTATGATTTTTTTAAAGAGGGCCTGAGGAATAAAGTTTTGGAAACCCTGGTTAAACAAAAATTTAATGTTTTTTTGTCATGACTCATGAGTAGTAAAACTTAACTGATCAGAACCAAAAACTAAAAATATTGGAACTATATTCAAAATAAGGATACTTGTTTCTAATTTTTTAGGAGCAAATTACTGTTTTAATTTTACTTTTATAGAAGTACTCCACAAAGGCAGTTATGAATGTCTTAATATATGAATAACGTGCTAAAAACTTTTTATAATTGTTATTATTTCCTTTTTTTAAATAGAAAAAGATAAAAAAGTGGTACACAAATTATTTTTCAATATAATAAGCTGTATGTGCAAGGTAAATTAATTTAAATGCACACTGTGAAAATCACTGATTACGATGAAAAATTTAATAAATGAGGTATTAGATGTATATGTACTTTAAACAGTTAATTTCCAACAACGTCGATGGCTTAATGGTGAGATTGTTGGACCTAAAATTGAGAGACTCGGATTCGGCTTTCAATCGTCGAAATTTCTTTTTTTTTTTTGCTGCATGTTTAGTGTTGCGTTTTATAGTAAACTAAGAAAATTAAGACTTAATTAAAGAATATCTGTTAGACTAACTGGATTTTCTAAAGGTATATTAGCTATAAAATAGTAAAAACTTTTTTTAATGTCCTTAAAAATATTAGTAACTATAAAAATATCCCTTAGAGGGTGAAACGTAGTTTTGCAAATAAAAATCATGAATAATTAATCTTGTAACTATAAAAAAAGTCATCTTTGATTTGATAATTGATTAAAAAAAAGTTATTTATTTTTTCGTATACTATTCAAAGTTGTATAAGTAAATTCGATCATGTATTGTCTTGGTTAAATTGATGTTATATACTACAAGACTATTTACTTCCACTAACACAACAATCTTTATTCTGTCTTTAATTAATCATGTTATAATTTCGTTTGATACAATCTTTCAAAGCACTATTTAGCTAAAAACTTTCTAAAAACTTAGTATAAAGAGAAACTTTTTTATTTTTTTTAAAGTTATTGTTAAAGGTAGAGTATTTGTATTTAAAATTATGTCGCAGACTTATCTTTTAAACTTTCTTAAACAATTTGTAAAAACTAATTTTTATGATTAGTAACACTTATTTCATGCTCTATGAAAGCAATTTTTGTCGAGATCTGATCTATCTTATAAAAAAATTAAACTATGATGATTACAAAGAAGCTAGCTTGATTAAGGCAGACTTGATTCAAAAACACTCAACTAAAATACTAATAAATGCAAATAAAAATGTTTTGAATTTTTTTTCTAACCGATATCAAAATACTAAAGCGATTAATGCCAATAGATAAGTATACATCTTTTTATGTATTTTATAACTATTTTATGATATTTATGTTGCAACTATGCCGCATGTAACGAAATCAGTTAGTGAGCTTAGCAACAACTTTCAATTAAATAACTACTGGTATAATAAAGGAAGGTATATAATGCTTGTTTATTTCTTTAACGTTTATCGAAACAACTCACAAAATAATATTTATAAATCAAAAGCAAGTTTACAAACATTGCTGAATAGTCTAGTTAAATATGATTTTAGTATAAGTATAATTTATAGAATATAATTTTAAGTACTTTAATTAATAAGCAAACTATCATTGAGGGTTTATCATTATTATTAACATAGTTCTTTCGAAGTTATCAAAAATTTTATGTACAACATTTACACAAAACGTTGTTAGTTTAACTTATTAACAATTACATATTATACCTGTCCAGTATAAAAATCAATCAGTACAGTACACTACCGCTTAAGTACGCAAATTGAACCCGACCAAAAAGTGCGTACTTAGCACAAGTAGTGCGTACTTTTTGACGACATAGTATAATATGAAATTTAGTTGTTTGTTTTCTTTCTTACAACTAGCCACCAAAAAATTAAGCCAAACAAACAAGTCTTTTTATTTTAAATAACACTTAATACATAATTCTAATTTGTAATTTTTTTTTATAAATCTTGAAATGATTTATTTTTTCTATAAAAAGTTTCTACATAATTAATACATACATTTAATATAGAAAGTCAATGTCAGTCAATGATAAAAAAAAAATATTAAGCTACATTTTGTTTTGTTAGAGGAAAAGTACCAAACTACATTTTGTTTACCAAACATTTTCAAAACATCGATGTATGTACATTTAAATTAATTTATGACTTAACTATTTTGTATTTGTAGGTTTTTTTAACTTTGTCATCTATATTTATTTTATAGCATTACAGCTCAAATATCATAATTCTTTTTACTTTTCTGCAACTACTACATAAGTATTTAGTTTATTAACATTTAATAACAGGACTGTCACAATCTCAGGTTACTTTAGACTACTCAGGATTACTCACCCTAGTTTAAAAGTTGTGAAAGTCTCAGGCTAACTCAGCAGGTTGGCCATTCTACCTGGAAACATAAAATAATCTGGAAAAACTTGATGATTGAAAATTTAAGCAAAAAAACTGGAATTTCTTATAAGTTCTAGTATAACATCCTTTACTTTGTCTTTCTGGATAAGTGCGTACTTAAGGCGTGATGCGTACCAAAAAAAGTGCGTACTTAAGCGGTAGTATACTGTACTAATAAACTTTTTCTCAAAAAGTTACTCGAAAATTTGGAGCGATTTTGCCTTTTTTACTTGTAAAGTTGACGACTGAATTTGTTTCTAGCATTTTAATTGGAAAAACACTTAAATGCGGTATTTTTGATTCGATTATAGTTTTTGAATATTAAATGATTAAAATTAATTGGATAAACTCCTATAACGGTTAGTTTGTACGCTAAATTTCTATTTTTAAAGCTTTTAAAAAGGAATTAAAGATATTCTTGATATGTAAATTATAAACTAACATAGTTTTTTTTTAGTTGGTATTATATTTAGTTGTATTAGGTTATACAACTAAAATGAGTATGATTTTGCAAGTCTTGTTTTTAATGAACATGTAATACAGTAAAAGTAAACTTTACACCGAAAACAAACTGAAAACAGATGACTGTAAATAGAACAGCTGAATTTATCAAATAATTAAAAATATTTCACAAACTTACAAAGGCATTTTACCAAAGGAGTACAAAGGCTGCGGATCGAAGAAAAATTAGATCAGAACCTGAACAACAATTTAAAATTTTCTTATCTAAAACTTTATTTCAAATTTGTTTGCTTTTAAAAAACACTTAGATTTCATTATTTTACGTACAAAATTTTGTCAAATATTTTAAGAAACAAAATAGTGTCTTTTTTTTTGTTAGCTAAAAGTTTTTCGATTTCGACTCCAAACAGTGTTCTTTTTTTTTATGTAAAATAAATATGTTATCGAAAAAAAAATTAAATACAAGAGAATCTTTTTTGCGTGCTATTGTACTATTTTTATTATAAAAAACGTTATTTAAATGAAGAAGTAATTTTTAATAAAATCAGTTGTATTTTTTACTATCCAATAAAAAATGTTGTAAATTTAAGAATATAAGTAATAACACTAAATATTTTGCTTAATTTGCATTTGAATTTTGTATAACCTTTTCGTGGTAGTGTGTCAACCTTTGAGATAAATTTTGTACTCATTTAGCTAATGTTTGAAAAAAATTAAACAAAATTTTAAGCTTTCCATACAATTTTTTTTTTATATTTACTTTTGTGTATCAAAGCTATTTGTAGAGCATATTGATAAATAAAAAGACTCGAAAATATAGTTCTAATTCAACTTAACCATTGCAAGTTACGTCATTTTACAACTTAAACTTGTAGATGATTGAAAATTCTTTAGAAGATCTATTGACGACTACAAGTTTTTCGGTTGTGACTGACTGATGAGTCCTAATAAGGACGAAACCGGTCTCAGTCTACCGAAACTTGTGGTCTGATGATCGAATTGGCATGATCAACCCTTTTGTTAATGTTTTTTAAGTGAAATTTTATTATATACTCATCCGTGTATGACACCGTACTAAATTCAATTAATTTAAACTGCCAAAAAAAATCGAGTAATATTATTTTGTATAATACAAAACTGTTAGTTTGTTATTATTTATATCTTTAATGTACGTCTATCGTTGCTGTTTGATTTTACTTTTTTAATACTATTTTTTGAATATGCACCTAACTTCAAATTTTGACTTGTCCCTGAAGCCTGTGACCCCTTGAAAAAAAAGCTTGATTTGTTCACTAAATACATTGTCTAACAACAAACTTTACATGTGGTTTATTCAACAAATTATTTATTTATAATTAAATATTTTTAAAATTTTTCTCGACATTGGTCACTAAGGTAGAACAAATTATAAAAAAAATAAAGTTTAGATTCAATTTACTTAACAATAGCTATGTGAAAATCAGACTTTATGTAACCAAAGTATAACTAAGTTTGGTGATCTTTAAATGAAAAAGATTATATAACGCGCAACATTACTTGTTGGCTGTATTTTTATTTCTCCGCGAATATTCGAGTAATACTCT
>NW_028139377.1:0-46660 GCF_965202585.1 Thalia democratica | reverse complement strand
ATAAGAGTCATTTTGTCAGTAAAAATTAAACACCTACCGTGATTGGCTCATTTTGTACACGTGACTAATTTACATTTGTTTACATTTAAACTATGAAATAAACAACTAAGAAATGCAACTCTTTACATATGTTGTAAAATTGAAAACTTTTGAATGAATACTTGCATTATTTCTTGTTTAAAGTTGAGCTCAGAGAACATTTAGAGTTAATACGGTTGAATGTACGAGCCGATGAGAATCATATGACGAAATGTTTCAAAATAAATACTGATGCAACAAAACATCAGAACATGACAGGCAGTTTATATGTAAGCAGTTAGTTAGTTTGGTGTGCAGCTTGAAGCAACAAAATATCTTGAACTTTTTTGTGAATGCCTATTGTAAGTAGTGTTTTGTTTTAAAAGTGAATATTTCAACTGGTGTTTAATTGTTTAAATATTTAAGCCAGGTTTATAGTTTAATAGTTTATTAAATTTAAATATAGATTTAAATAGCTTCCAGTTTTTAAGGTGTTACCAAAGTGATTTATAATTTTGTATATGCTAGTATTTCTTGTTGTGTTTTATATAAAAGATTCATCACTCAAAACTGTCGTATCTGATTATAGAAAGTAGTCTCAGTTAGAATTTAGTATTTGTTAGATATTAATTAAATAAGGTAGGATTTAATTATGATGGGTAGTACTAATAAGTTAAGTGTACCACAATCGGTCCACAACTTTACTACCAAATTGTCAACCTTTGCTGCTGTTCTACTGATTATTAGATTAAAGTAATTTTTTCAGTTTTTAAAAATCTCATTCTGACTCAGGCTTGTTTATACTCACTCTAGCTAGTTTTATTGACTTAAACAGTGGCAACCCTGCTAGTTTGAAAACTTTTGGGAATTTTAGAAAAATTTGGACTGCCTCAGGCTAGTTTAGTTTTTTATAAGAACTCAGGCTAGTTTTCTTTTAAATTTTGAATGAGTTTGAGCTGATCGAGTTTTCAATATTTTGTAATTTTCTAGTGTATTTTCTTCAAGAACTTGATTTCAGATTTTTAATTGTAAATAACACCTAAATTTGTAAACCTTGTGGCTAGCTGTTTTACTTATTATTAGATTAAAGTTCTTTTTTTTTCAGTTTTTAAAAACCTCATTTTGACTCAGGCTAGTTTATACTAGTGATGTACCGGACTCACTATCCGGGTCCGGCCGGATATTGCCATTTTTGTCTGATATCCGGATCCGGCCGGATTCTAATTTGAAAAAAAAGTCCGGATCCGGGTCCGGCCGGACCCGAAATTGTGGGTCCGGTACATCACTAGTTTTCAGCTAAATTAAAAAAATATCAGCTTTAAAGTATATTCTACTAACACGCTTTAACTACAAACTACGCTTTCTTTTGTCACTAAAACGTTAAAAAGCGTGTTTGCTTGACACTTAACTTCAAAAAAAGTAAAGCAGTTCAAAAGCTTATTAAGTCAACCGAAATAATTAAAGCCTAAATTGTATTAGTTAGAAAGTTATAAACCTGTTTTAAACAATGGGAACACAGCCAATTAGAATACGGTAACAAGTGTTTTTTCAGCATCTATAAAAGCTGAACGTTTACACACACAGTAAGAACTTTTTCAGTAGGTTATATAAACAGCGGTGTTTTTATAAAGCTAGTGTTTAATACGAAAATAATATTGGTAAGTTTTTCATCTTTTTAACATATGAAGAAATTTATAACTAGTTGTTTGACAAGCTTGCCTTGCTTAACAAATTGACTTTTACAAAAAATAGTATGCAACGTTCTTTAAAGCCTTTAATTTTTCGAACACTGATTTTGAAATTTGAGTTGAACAATGGTATTAGAAATATAAACATAAGCTGTCAACAACTAATTCCAATAAATTTTGACTGTATAATAAAATTTGTTTTGTCATAAAAAACAGTTTGAAGCATATCGAATTTTAAACAACTCGTTTATCTTTAAGGTTTGAATTTAAATAATTAGTATTAGAATTTTTTATTATATATTTCAAAACATAAGATTAATACTTAAGTCTATATACATACAAATTAACTTTCTTTAAACTAACAAGTTTTATATAAAACTTATTTTTTACTTAAACTCAAAACAAACTAGTTAATCTAACAATATCTAACAAAACACTTAAACAAAAAAAAATTTACAGAATACTAGAATTTATTAAGCGTACTTCATAACTAATCTGAAGGCTTTTTACAAAAAAAGAACAATTTAATTTTAAATCTGACGTAAATTATATTTAAGCGCGTTCAGCATGTAACAGTAAATTTAGTTTGTACTTGAACTACGAGACAAAAATGACAAACAAAACTTTAAAGGCCGATTAACTTCGATTAAAAAATTATTATTTGTATACAAACAATACTTTAATAGAAGTTTAATGAATACATGTTGTAATAACAAATATTTCAAAACAGTAGATATCTTTATCACTAGCGTACAAATATTAAAAAAATATTATAACAAAGAAGTTTTTTATTTTACTTTTAGCAACTTTTAAAAATTAAGGTGTAATTAAACCGTGTTTATGTTTTTTTTTATCATCCTTACGAATTATGAATATATTATGAATTAATTATTTTATTTATTTATTTTGGTTCTAACAAAACCAAAGAAACAAAAGAAAAATTCAATAAAAAAAAATACAACTATGTCGTTTTATATATAACTTTAAAAAGTACAACACTTTTGTACTTCCACTTTAGCAATAAAATAAGCTTCAAAAAAGTACTGTTTAAAATTAGTTATTTGCTGTTAATCATTTCATTATGTTAAATCAATGAGATAAAGCTTACCAACAGTGCTTTATATAAAGATTACTTTTGAAATTGTACAAGGTAAAATTAAAACTTGTTAGCGATGTATTCAACAACAATTTGCTGTTTTTAAATACCTTAGATCAGTGACTAAGCTGATAAAGCCATTGTTTAAGTTAAGTACATCGTTATCCTACTAAAACTAGTTTAATTAATTCAAAAGATTAAATATTTTCAAATTCATTTGTAATGTTTCAATTGTTTTTCAATTTAGTTTAAAAACAGCGTGCCACATTCTATAGTGTTATATAAAATAAATTAGAACTGTTTCTGAAACAAAAACAGTAGTGATTTTTTTAAACTACTAAAAGCTTAAAGAAATGTTAGTTAGCTTTTTGTTTTTTTTATTTTAAAGTTTTTTATATTAAAAGTATTTGCTTTAAGAAAGAAGCTGTTAATAAACTAAATAAAAGTGTTTTGAGCATATAGTTTTACATTTAAAAAATATTAATATTGAGTTAACGTTTTACACTGCTTTGTTATAACTTTTTCTAACGCAAATTAAGTTTAATGAAATACAACTGGATATTTTTACGTAAAATTTCCACAGTTTTGCAAGCGCAGATGTTGTTTTTATTTAATTTGAATTGCATTGAACTTATAAAATTGTAAAATCGTTATTAAATGTTAAGAAAAGTTTACTTGGATAACACTTTCTTTTTATAGGTCGTTTAAAAATAGATTAGTGAAATTCCCGACTTTTCAAAACAATATGAAAAACTACTTTTAAAATGTTTGCTACGAAAATAGCGGATACATAAAAAGCCAAGTATGCGGTATACTATATAAATCCACCCGCGTTCAAAATCCACCCGGTTCTTTTTTATATATTCTTTATCTATTAATTTATTTTACATATTTTTTCAGTTTTTTATTTATTTTTCACTATCACTGTTACCCCTAATCCTTACCCTCGATCGGTAAGCGGTTCTCGAATTTAACTGAGTGGATTTTGATCAGGTGGATTTTAAACGTGTCCCAAGTATGCATTTTTAAGTATTACGCTAGATTTTTTAGAACGCAAGAGTAGTTAATTTTAGCGTAGCAAACAGTTATTGAATTTATTTAGTTTTATTTATTTTTTATTATTATTAAGTCGTAAATTTTATATGGTTCTATAAAAATTAAGTCATTACAGAAATCGTTTTTTTGTAAAACAACAAACTTATCACGTCAATGGAACACGCACAATTCCAACTCAAACAATTCCCACCCGATCAAACGCTCGCCGTCCAAGGGTAACGCTTTAGGGTAACAGTGATAGTTAAAAAGTAACAAAAAAAAAGATAATAAATAAAATGAAATAAGTTATAAAGTTTCTGTTGGGAATTGATAGGGTGAAATTAAATCTGGTGGTAGTTGTGCGAATGGAAGTTGTGAGTATACCCACGTCAATACAGAAAATATTTAATTCATAACGATTATAAAACTAAATTTTGCTCAAGGTGTAAATTAAATAGAACAACCAAATTTCAATGACGCAATACTTTCATTACTGACAATACAGCTATAAAAATCTATTAATACCATATACAATAAATAACTTTATTTCAAAAAGTTTCATTTATCCTATCTAAACTTTGGACTTTACAAATGTAATGTTCAAATTTAAAAATAATTTTCAGTTTCAAGCTTCAAACCTTAATTATCTTACATCTAATCGTATTTGAATTTAGAATAACTTAAGTTGTTTTTAATACCCTTTATTGACAAATGCTAGTATAAAAGATCTAACTATTGTACTTCCTTATCTCTTACAAAACTTCTTAACTTACAACATTACACCTTGTTTTAGATAATTCAAAACAAATTTTACAGCAGGTAAAGATAGTTCTGCTGAGTATCCTAAAAATTCTTATGAACTAATTAAAAAAATGGGAACAAAAGAAAAAAAATTACCTGAGTTCAACCTGACTATAGAAGATAATGGAGCATTGGATGAAATCTTAAACCATTCATCTGGTAATAGAATTTCCAAAACCTCACACGTTCTTGATCAACAAACTAATGTAGATAATATGAACGGATTTGACGAAATTGATTTGAACGAGAAGCAATATAAAAATTTGTGTGAGATACACAGTTTTGACTTTTCGAATCTTATTTTTGATGATGCTACAAAAAAGTCTTTTGAAAAAACCGATGTTTTGGATATGCGTCAAAAAATGATCTCATTAGATAATAATAGTTTAAAAACAATAAGCAGTAGCCCCCTTGATAACTTAATTTACTATAATAACAGTGATGACAGTAGAATTGAAGATGATATTTTCGAAAACGAATTCAACAGTTTATCAGCAGATTCGGCTGATGATTTTTTGAAGAATTTACAGAATGAAATAGATGAACTAGATTGCAAATCTTTGATACTGAGCAGTCTTACTAGTCAACCGAGTCTTAATAAGAAAGTGAAAAGTTCTTCAGTAGAAAGCAAAAAAGACTTGAATTTTGCAACACTAGAAAGTTCTGATCAAAGCAGAGAATCTGAAATAATAGACATGAAACCACATGATCATAACAGCAATCTCACAAACTTTAGAGTTTCTATTAAACTTAAAAAGTCAGTTGAAGACCAAACCAATAATAAAAGGTTTAAAGATGTCAAAAGCAATAACAAACTTCTTCAAAGCAATACTAAACATGATTGCACAAAAAATTTATGGCTTTCTCCTACTACTAAAAATGAAGGTTAATTTGTTGAAATATTGTTAACTTGTGTTTACACATCAGTTTATTTTATTAAAGTATTTTAATTTGATTGTTTTTGAAATTTAGTATTTTACAATTGGTTAGCTTTAGTTTAATTTTGTAATCTCGTATAAAAACAATTTACTTTATTCTTTTTGTTTTCAACTTTTGAAACGCATAATAAAAAAGTGTGTAAGGATTTTTTTAGTGAACTGCCAATCAGAACCTTAGCTTTAGTTTGGTTCTGATTGGCAGTTCACTAAAAAAATCCTTACACACTTTTTTATTATGCGTTTCAAAAGTTGAAAACAAAAAGAAGAAACTAAATTGTTTTTATACGAAATTTGGAATTTAAAAAAAAGTTCACATGATATTCTTTTTTTTTTACACTTAAATGCGTTTGTGTTTTAATTTAACAAATAACGAAAAAAAGTATTATTTATTTGTTTTTAATTTATAATTTTACAAATTTTGTCTCACTATTTAAGTTATAAATTCTACAACTTGCTTAATGAGAAATTATAATATAAAAACGTAAAATTTTGCTTAATTAATCCTTAAGTTTTGCTTTTATATTTAAATTTATTAATCAATAGAAGAAAAAATGAAATCAAAAAAGCGTGGAAAACCAGATGCAGAAAAGTTTAGAGGAGCTTCTTCTGCAATCAAAAAATGCAAATCCGATTCTTCTCATGCTGCAAGTTCAATAGCTCCTACTGATCAAGAAATAATTCTTTATTCTCCAGAACCAAAAAAGTCCACTTGTTATGCTACTGTAAATAGTAAGTCGTTGCCGGTCAATAAAACTGAAGTTTCAGCATTAGAAGACTCAAAACTGTTCCACAAAGTAGCCGTTATTTATAGCGCCAAGATTAAGTTTGATGAAACTAAAGTCAATTACGTTTACAAACTTGATAAAAGTCGTAATAAAAAAGTTACTGTTGTGAAAATAGAAATTCCTTTGGATGAGAATGTGTCAGTTGAAACTTTGTTTTCTCCTTTAACAGAATCTGTAAATAAAGGTGACGACTTTGTTTTATTATAGCGTTAAAAAATTAGTTTTACAATATAAAATTAAGTATTTTTTATGTTTATTTCAGCCAAAAATCAATAAAAGTATACCTTTTTACATTACTTTACTATAGAAGTTAAATTTTCTTTTAGATAGTTTTAGTTCGTATTTTTTTTTACAAAACTATTTTTTTTTAAATCCACAGTCTATCGAAAATACTTCTGCAAGCTTTGCTCCGAGGAGTTTCACGTTTTCAAGGGATTTCACTCGCACGTTTTTCATCGTCACAGGAACGTTCTTCCCATTTCTTACAAGTGTTTGACCTGCCACGACAACTTCCCTTCCGCTCACTTTCTGCAGCAGCATGCCAAAAAGCAAGCGCATTTCAAAAAAGCGGCTACAAGTGGTTAGCAATGATTTGTTTTATTTACCTGGTTTTAAATAACAAAAAAAAAGATTACCATTGTAAGATGTTAAACGCGTATTAAATGTTTGTTTTGCTTTGTGAACTTGCAAACAAAACAAAAACTTTATAAAGCTAGAAGTTTAAACTTGCAAAAACTTATTGATTGATTAAATTAAAACCAGTACTACTGTGTTTTACTATTCAGTGCTCATAATCTCGTTTGAGTTTTTTTTTTACAGATTTTCATAAATACGTAGGTATAAAATTTATATAAACTTTCTCAATCAAAATAGAATAGGAACTGTGAAAATAGTTCAACGTTTTTTCTATTTTTTCTAAACTAATCTATACCTAGACTTGCAAAATATGAATTTGTTTAATAAAGACTTTTATCTCTTATTAAAATGAAAGAGTCATTAGCATTGAGCGTAAAAGATAATACTGTTTCTACATTAAATGCGTTATTTTAAATTTACTCTTAACAATTTATTAACAACTCTTACAAAGTATACTAAATACAAAACAGTTTTAATTAAAATAAATCATAGAGTTTTAAAACCGAACAAAATCAATGGCAGAAGCACGATATACAGTATTTTTATATTAATTTACTTCTTTAGATTTAGAAACATTAGCAAAAAACTTGGGTGTATACTTTTTTAAAACAGTCTTTTCTCCTTAATTATGCAAAAGCTATTCATTTTAGTTTACAATATAACTGTTTTTAGTTTTAAAACCAACAAAGATATACAATTTTTACCAAATTTCTTAAACTTTTTAAAGTTGTTTATGCATGTTGCTTGTGTGTCACTATTTTTTCTATTAAACAACAATCTAATACTATTTACATGATGTACAAAATAAGCTCAATTCAATTTTTAGGTGATAACAGCGATAAACTGTGTGTAGTGGATGTGATCCATCCTGGAAAATTCAGTTTTGGAACCATCAGAAGAGCTTGTAACAGACCACCTGAAACAGTAAAACGGGTATCGTTTCCCGACATGGTTGGAAGAAACGGTAACTTATTGGACCAGTTGTACCAGCACATGTGGACCGTGACAAAATACCCAAGTTCGTTAGTTTGTATGACTGTTTTTGTTAAATATAAATGTTCGTTTTATTTCAGCTAGCTTTTTACTTTATAATTTTATTGCATGTTTTTTCATTTTAGTATATAAAATATAGATAAAAACAAAATTATTGTGATTATATTTAAAACTTATAGATCATAAGACAGACTAGTTCTGTACAAAAATTTATTTAATTATAGCATATTTTATAAACTAATTTAAAAACTAAAGGCTAATTTGTTGTTTTAGATGTGTACATTTTCTTCAAATAATAAAATAATGTTTTTTTTTCTTAATGCACACTCACCCTTTTTTTAGAATCGAGGCGTGTATCATACAAGTGCAGACTCTGTGAGAATGAAGATATTTCCAAAAAACAGCAAATACACGCCCATTTGTCAGAATGCCATTCCAACTGCTTGCCGAAACTTTACTGCGTGCCCTGCGAACTAGAACACGAAAGTGTGGGTGAATTCACACTTCACATGAAGGAGGAAGACCATTTGAAAAATGTTAAAAACTACAACGATAACTTTTTGATCCCTTGAAAACTTTAGTCTAGCTCACAAAACTATTTTTATTAATAATAAGGTTTATTTTAAATGCTACGTTTATAATAGTTATAAATAATATGGGTATTAGCAGTTAGGGATGGGCAATACGAGGCCCACGGGCCGGGTCTGGCCCGCTAACGTTAATTAATTTTCAGTGGAATCCGGCCCGACAAAATCAATATAACAAAGATTTTGTAAAACCTTGTATCATTACTAGTTTAACAAAACAAAGCTATGAAATAAAGCTTTGGAAAAATGTTTAAAAGTGGTCCTTTATTTTTGTGAACTGATAAAAACGCCATTATGTTCTTATACTTTTTTTTTCAACTCAGTTAGAATATCTTTTTCTCACATTACTTTAAGACTTATTGTTCAACCTTATAACTTTACATACTAGTATCAATCTACCATGTCAAATAGATGATGAAAGCTTTGTGAGTAAATAGTTTGGTTGGTATTTAATTAGACAGTTTATTTCCGAGCTAAATAGTATTTCTGATTGATTAAATTTACTTTTTTTTAAACCTAGTAACTATATTATACTTCCTAAGTTACTTTTATTTAACATAATTTTTTACTAGTTCACTTTTTTGTTCTGTTTAAGAAAAACTGAGTTATTTGCTATACATTAAAAATAAACATTTTTTTCTGTGAGCAAGTAAAACTCTTAACATATGCAAAGCTAGTTATTTAGTTCTTTAAAACAATAAATTGATAACATCAAAATACGCTCTTATTTATTTAAAGGTTAAGGTTGTTGTTTGTCTCTGTCAGAGACATTCGGAACTATATCTTTTATTTACTTAGGCTTATAAAATTTACTCCAAAAAGTTATTTATTAGTTTTAAATAATTTTTTGAAAAGACACGTTGACGTCGTTTTGACTTGTGATCTCATCAGGCGAACTTTGTTGGCTTGGTGAGTTTTAATGAGAACGAAACCAGTCACTTATACTGTTGTTAATGGTAATGTGGTAGAGTATAGTGCTTTTTGAATAGGGGCGTAAAAAACATCTCAGCTTTGCTGAAGGTAGCAGACACTTGCTACGAGCTTAACAATTCTTGTACGACTCTATGATCGATGTATACAATTTATTTTTTAGAGTAAATGTTAATGTAAATTTTGGTTAAACAATAATTAAGTGGTATTTTTCAACAAAGCTTTTGGTGTGCAGTATTTTTTGCTATCTTTAAAGAAAAATTATAAATAAAAATAAGCATTAAAACTATTGTTTTTTGTAGTTAAAGATCGCAACTAGTTAACTGTTATCGCATTTTTATAATTTAAATCACATAGTGCAAATAAATCTGCATTGAGATGTTTTGCATAATATGGGGGCTAAATAACATCGGTCAGCGGACAAAATCTTACCTGCAACCCTGTATCTTATCTTTTAAACAACATGTGCAAGACAAGGTATAAATTTTAAATTAGGTTTAAATAATTAGAAGGCATTAAAATAATTGAACTGAATATTCGTTTCTAATAGTTTTTCAGGTTTATTAGTATATTTTTCAAAATTAGAAGGTCCTAAAAGATTTTTTTTTAATTTAGCATGTAAACAACCTTCTTTATTAAACATGGCTCATCATTGTAAAATGACCCACGTATTAATTCTTTACAACATTATTAAAAAACTTATGAACAAATAGAAAAAGAACAGTTTTATTTTTCTAACCTTTTTACTGTGAAAACATACTTTTAACATATTGAAATTATGTTTAACTTAATTTAGTGAACGGTTATAAACAACTTTATAAAAACAAATCTTGAAATTTATTAAGTACAAATTAAAACAAGGTGCATTTAGTCAAATTTCAGTTTCTTTTACAAATCGGTAATTAAACTAGGTCAAAGTATGGTGTTCTAACTAGGTCAAAGTTATAATTTTGATAAGCTCATTTTTGTGTAAAGAAGCAAGAATTCACAAGATTTTTTCATGTTAAGAAAAAATATATGGTACTACTTTTTTGTTATCTCACACTTTAGAAGTACTTTATTGTTTAGTAGTTTGGATTGATTTTTTGTTCGAGTTCGTTTATGAATAAATGTTAACTTCAATTAAAAATGATAACGAGTACGTTTTAATTTTTAACATTTTTTATTTTTATCTAATTGTTTTGTTTAGTTAAAGCTTATAAACTTCTGAATTATTTTAGTTTTAGTGCTTTTTAATGATAGAAAAACTTCAAGTGCTTAAATTAAAAATAAAATATTACTTGTTGTAACTTGTATTCAATATAATTATAATAAGTTAAAAACCCTACTTAATTTTGTCAAAACCAGTGGCCAACACATTAAAATAATATTTTATAATACATTTCGTACTATTTTTTCAACTTTTTGTTCATATTTTATTTTATTTTTTTATTTTACTTGTTTATATTAGTTTACTTTTGCTTACATATTTTAAATGTTTATATTAGTTTACATTTGCTTACATGTTAGCATCAGCTATTGCTATAGAATCAGTTATTGCTAAGTTGCCAAGTTGTAAGCTTTTGATTGGCTTAAAATGAAGTTGGCTCTGATTGGCTTAAAAGTTAGTAGTGGAAATCTCAATCGACCCCTTAACAACTTTATCAAGATTTTATACATTTTTTGTTTAATTAAAGTGTTTCAAAAAAGGGGAAGTTTTAAAAACTAAAGTAGTTGAGTGAGTCGGTTGCAGTTGTAAGTTTTTGCAAATGTTTTCGATCATAACACTATGCAAATTTATGCAGCTGAGGTAAGTTAATAATGCAGCAGAACATTAAGAACTTTTATACCTTAATACCCTTACCCCTAACCCACCTTACCTAAAATTTTTAATCTACACCCTTATTCCTAACCTACCTTACCCAAGTATATGAAAACGAAAGCGAAAAAAAAGTTTTATGTCATACTTAAAGTTTAGAATAAAAAGAAGTAGAATGTTAGCCAATCAGAAGCATCCTTGAAACTGCAGTCGATGCAAATTGTTTATGTGATTAAGTATTAATAAACTATTAAAATATGTCTGCTGCAAGTCTAATGCGCTTTTAATTGGCTAATATTTCATTTTAAGTTTCAATTAATCAAACAACTTTGTTTCGATTATATTTATAAAATTGAGTAAAGTGACTAGGGATAAGGGTATAGATAGATAATAAATTTTGATAAAAAGTTTAGAGAGACGGTTTCAGTGTTAGTTGTTTATATAATGCTGTATTTTTACTTTACCTCATTTGCAAAATGTTATAAATAAATGAAAAATTAAACCTTACTATGACAGCTGACATTATTTAAATTGTAGTCATGTTTCGTAAAAGTTGTATTGCAAAACGTTATAGAACTAAGTAGTGTGTAGCTCAAAAGTCTTTCTATACATCAGTTCCTTTAACCGTTTTTTTAGCGCCAATCTTCTTATTGTGTCTTAAATAAATATATTGTGAGCAATAAAATTCTTAGTCATAGATATTAAACAATTTAATTATTCTAGAAATTTCAATTATTTTTATAGATAATTGTTGGAAATGCCCTGTTTTTTAAAAGCAAAAGTCACCATGACTTTCCAGGTTCAATGACCATCCAGAAGTTATTATCTAATAAAAAAAAACTCAAAAATTTGTACACTACAACGATTAAAATTCATAAAACATACACGATATTAACGACATTTACAAGATTAGTGGTAAAAACAGCATCTAAAAGTTAGTAATCAAAAAATTCATACAATAAAAGCGATAACAACACATAATTCATAGTAATAACAATAAATCATACTTATCATACAAACAGAAATGTTTTTCATCTTTTCACTACATCTTCAGTTCTGATATTGTCCATGGAACTAAAATGTTTAAATTTAAGTTACATAACAACTTAATCTATTAACCAGAAATTCAAGTCAAGTATGTATTTAATGGATGTTAATTTTTCAAGGTTATGGGAAAAATTTTCTACATTTAAATTGAATGTACTTTTTACATAAATAAATAAGTAATCAGTTGTTTAACCTTTAAAAAACAAAGAATTCATTTATTAGTTCATTGTGGAAGGTGCAAACTAAAATTAATAATTTAAATATATACTGTCCTACAAGTATTTAACAATCATTGTCATACTCTTTCGGTATATACCTCTACAAGTTATAAGAAAATCTATCAGAAAGAAATGTTTAAAGTTTTAAGTGAAAGTGTTTATTTTTTTATACTTATTAATTAACAAAAATATTCTTGTTATTAAAAATCGACAAATTTGTTTTTCACATTAAAAGTTCAAAGTACTTTTGAGTTATTTTTTCTTCGGCAAACTTCAAAAAAAAAGTATGATATGTAAACTTTAAGCCTTCAAATAAAGATAAAAGTTGGTTTTTATTTAAAAAAAAGTTGGACCCCCTGATGTCCTTATGCTACGTTAATTTATTTAATAAGTTCTTACTATTAACAGCACTAAAATCAATTTAAATTAGCTCAATAACAACTTAACGTCTTCTTATTAACACAACTTTTAATTAGCTATTACTCCCTATATTTGCATTCAACTAACGGGAGACTGGGTCTGCTGAATGTTCTGGTGAAAGTTGGGGTCGTACATCTGTTGCTGCTGAGTTTGCTGCTGCTGTATCTGTTGCTGCTGGATGAATCCCTGCTGTTGTTGCGCCATCGGGCTGCTTGCTACCGTCTGTTTGTGATAATGCTGGTAAATTTTATTTATAAATACAGCAACAAACTTTAATTGTAAACAATAAAACGGGCCTTTAAAATTATTTTCGCTTCCAACAGTTACCTTTGAGATAACAAGTAAAGGTGTAATTCTAGAAAAAGATTGTGGCTTTGGGTAATCTGCCAACATTAGCCATACATATAGATGCAAGTGTGAAAATGACCAAAGATTTTACTTTAATTTGATACCATTATATTTGATAGTGGATATTGGTTTGCGATTAAAATAACTAAACGGCATCGTTGAAAATAAACGCAAGCAAAGAAATTAAGATCTTTATATTTTTAGTTTAATATCTTAAGAAATTTATGTACTGTTAGTTTCTTGTATCCTTGAAACCTTATAGTTATTTTAAATCAACCTGCTGTTGGTTGTAAGCCTGCTGCTGCTGCAACTGAAACTCTTGCTGCTGATTGGCCTGCTGCTGGTAAACTTGTTGCTGAATGGCTGCCTGCTGCTGCATTTGCGCCTGCAGCTGCGATTGCAGCAAGTTTTGCTGGCTGCAAAACGTATTGAGTAGGGTTTTTATGTTTTTAGACTAAAACAGAAAACTTTTTCGGTGATAAGCACTAGCCATTACAAAACTAACATCATATAATTTAGACTTTTTAAGTTTATAAAACCATGTCATCTAAATAAAATGGTTTAAATTGGTTCTTCATAAAATAATTAATTCTTTTTTTATATATTAAAATATTTAAAAACCTTTATTTTAAACTAAACAAGCAAATAACATTTTTTCATAAAGTATGCAGTGTATTATTATAATTATTTTCAATAACGCCTAAATCTTTTAAGAAAAATAAATTTAAAGCTTCTATCACAAACAAATGTAAACAAACCTTGCTTCGTGATAAGATATCTGCTGAGCTGTTCCCTGGATTGCAGTTGAATTCAACTGGGGCTGACCGATGGATGTCGCCGTTTCGTCCAATTGCCCGCGCGGTATTTGCTGCAAGAAATATTATTTGTAATTAACATTTGTGCTGGAATGAACATAAATGGAAAACAAAAAACGTTAGTTTTGATCTTACATAGTTATAATAATATAAAATTAAAAGTTGCTTAGACTTGTTTTATATATCAACTCCATGATCTAAAGCACTAAATCTTATTCAAGGTGTAACTTGTCAGATATCAAAGAAAAAGCATCCCCTTTCGTAACAAAACTTTATGACTTGATTAAAAAACATGTGAAGCTTAAACACATCTTGATAAATAGCAAAGTACTTATAAAAAGAGCAATGGTTTAAAATTATGTTATGTACAAAACCATGGTTTAAAAACTTAATTCTAAATTGAAGTAAAGATATCAGTTACAAACCTAAAAATATCTCTTTGTCAAAAATTTTAAAATGTTAATAACAATTACGAAGAAGCAAATCGTTATGCTCACCATGCTAACTCCGTGCGGCTGCTGTATAATTGTCGAATGCTGCTGGTACGACGGAGTCATTCCTCCCTGCTGCGGCGTCATCACTCCCGACGTCATGACAACGGTCTGCGGAGTCATGGCAACCTGCTGGGGCGTCATGTTTCCGGGGTGCTGCTGATGAGTCATGACAACCGGCTGTTGGGGCGTCATCGATCGCGACTGCGGGGTCATGCTTCCCGGTTGGTGTGACGTCATACTGGGAGACGGTGACGCCATGCTCTGCTGCATCACCTGCTGCCGCGGCAGTTATAATTTGTTTAGAGTTTACAAAATTAGTAAAAATGGAATATGATACTGATAGGAATTAAAGTTAGAAACGTAAACACTTTGTGTCTTGCTTGATATATTTATCAAAATTATAACCGTGAAAGATTTTTCCATATACCAAACAGATATATATTTTTTTTTTATTATAATCAGTATTGAATTAAGTAACAATACACCTCGATTAAAAACAAAAAATAGCTACCTTTCATTGAGACGAAATTTTACGTTTTAGTTAAACTTTTAATATTAAACTGAAAGACCTGCATTTGCGCGTGTTGCTGTGGGGTCATCGGTTGTCCGGGAGTCATTGGTTGCTGGGGCGTCATGGCTCTTTGTGGGGTCATGGCTCTCTGCAGTGTCATCGGGCGGGATCCCACGTCATCGGTTGTCATGACAACAGGCTGTTGCGGCTGCTCCACAGAAACCTTCTTCTTTTTACGACCTCTTTTCTGTGAAAACAAATTGTAAAACAACTTTAAAACTGTTGATTTCTATATATGTTTGAAATAAATTTATATAAGAATTTTTGTCAAGAAAAAATTTTGAGTTTTAAAAAATTAAGTTTGTATTGTTTAGTTTTATTTTATATGTAAAAAAGTTTATTTAAAAAATTATAATTATATCAAAGTCTTTTTCAAGTAGCATAAACGTACTCATTAAACTTTTAATGTTTAAGACGACTTTTTGTTTCATAATTTTTTATGCTGTTTTAATTCATAACAAAAAATTTTACGAAGGTTTCTGTATCTAGTATGTTGTTTTAATTCATAACAAAAATTTTTTTTTGATTTTTTTTCTTAACCATGGTTCGATTAAATTAATATTAGAAAATTGATCTTCAAAAGCTTTAACAATTTCAATGATATTTTAATATATAACTTAAAGTTTCTTTGCATTTCTTGATCCTTATACATATAGTGTAAAACAAGTAGGGCAAATAAAAAACAATTCAACGAACTTTGGGCATTTGCTGTGCCTTGTCATCATCGGCTCCCTGCAAAAGTGAGTTTCTGTAAGACACAAGCGGTATCCAGTTCTGATCCTGGTTGCTTAGCAACGAAGCGTCTATATGCTTGTCCAGGTACGCCATTCTGGTGTGACGTCATAACAGTTTTGTAAAGCTTGATCGCAAAAGTAAACAACAAATTTTGAAAAACTCAAGTTTTTTAGATTAAACTCAACCAATGTAGTAATAATTATTTTAGTAAGTTTAAAAGGTTCTACTTTTTATTTCTAAACCATTTTTTTCACTACATTAGGTTATTACAGTTTACTATAAAGTAAAATCAATTTGAAAAACAGTTGTTTTGAGTATCAACTGTTAACTTATAAAATTAAAAAACTTTAAAAAAGTTTTATAAGAAACTGTTTAGTTTTAATCTCACATTTAAATTCAATAAATAACCCGAGAAAAACAAAGTATTTTCTGTAGCCCGTAAGCTCATCTTTATATTTATTTTAACACTAAATCGAAACCAACTTACACAGTCTTTTTATCTTGCCTCATGAGTTTGGAGGAAAACTCAGTGAGTATTCCCAGAAAGGCGAGGTTTCTCGGCGCAATGTTTTTGTTCTGCATTTCCTGAGCATCTCTCTGAAGACCAAAATTTATTCCTTGCCTGGTAATGTTAAAATTCTATAAAACTATGATAAAACTTGAAAACTATCTGAAAAATTTAATGTTCAAATTAGTAGTTTACTTCTTAAACTTAACTTGAAGATTAAGTTTATGATTTGTCACTTTTTAAAACTATTTCTTATATTTAATCAGAATGATCAAATATATGTAAACAAAACATAATAAAATTCATGTCAAATAAAGTAAATAGTTTTCACATACAAACATTAAACTATTGTTTACACATGGCCAGACTTACATTCTTAATTAACTTCAAGTAAATCAATAAGTTCTAAAACCTTTTTTTTTTAACAAAAATAAAACTTAAACAATTTAAGGTCTCTCTTAACTTAATGCTCTATCAATTTTATTTTGTTATGAAACAACAGATAAACCTAACTTATTAAATAAAGTAAACTACTACAATTTAATTACTTATGAAGTTCAGCGACGGCATCGCGCATCTTCAACGTATCCAGACCGAAAGTCAAAGCGAATCTCCTGGCAAGCTCCTTCATGTGAGCGTACTCCTGGCTGGATTGATCCAAAACACCGCCCTGCTCTTCGACTGTTCCGTGGAACAACTGCGTAAACACATTTAATTGGGCGAAAGTTGCTTTTTACAAAATAATAAAAATTGTTGTCAATTATACCTTAAATATTGGTGTTAAAATAGATGCGATTTTCAAACAACAATTGCATACTTAGTAAGTTGATTAAATGTATTGGCTTTATTTATTAGGGTTTTACTTAAGTTTACTAATGTGTCTTTTACAACTTTACTTTGAACAACTATCGCCACTGTTCCTGTTTTTGAATAATGTTTGGAACTAAAACATTAATTTATAACAGCAGACATAATACGAGCTTTAAACATTGTGTTCTAATTATTGAAGTTTTTTGTATTAACAAGTGAGGCAAAGTTAAATTATTTCAAGAACAGCTGATAGTAAGATACAAACCTGTATAAGAGAAAGAGCCAATGCTTTTGCACATTCAATTTTATTTTCATGACGTGATTTACTGATGGTTTCTTTAATGATATCACCATAATCTGAATAAAACCTATGGAATAATAAAAGTTTAAGTTTTTAGGTCTAATTATCAAAAATGTTTATGTACTAAACGTGCTATTATCATAACTACTTTTAATTATAATTTAGTGCATATTTGGTAAAAACACTTTTTTTTTAATTCTAATGATCACACTTCATTAGTGAAAGTTTCATTCTAAATTTATAACACAACCTGATGTATTGTTGAAATATGGCAGAAGCGTTTTTCAATGGAATCATGCTGAACACGAACAATTTGCAAATAGCAGCGAGATTTGATCTTCTTTTGTGAAGAGCATCGATCTTAAAAGTATCGTCTTCATCTGTTTGCAATAGTTTGATAAACCAGATGCTACTAGTCTACAATAAGTCTTAAATCGAATTTTATAAAAGTTTGTTTAACTTTCTCAATCGTTAAATGTTGTTATGAGAAAAACCTTGTACAAATTGGTTTACTTTATAAAACTAAACTTATACAGTTTTTCTCTTTTAGTTAACTTCCGCTGTGACTTAATATTCAATTAGCACAAAGCATTACGACGACATACAACGCTATGATAAAAACAGTTTTAATAAAATTTACAAGTGTCTTTATACTCAAAACCTATTTCATTTTAAATATCTATTAGCGTAAAGTGCAAAAGGACAAAATTTTCTAGTTGTACATAGACTATATTAAGAAAAATTTATTGAAAAATTCATACGTTACTGAGTCGTAACGGATCTAAAAACTGTGAATCACATCCGTTTGCGGTGAAACTCAGGCGCGTGTGAATTTTTCAATAAATGTTTTCACTACATTGACTTTCACCTCGAACCGATTCTTTTGTTAAATCTGCTTCAACCACACACCCAAAAAACAAGTAACGAAAAAACAAACCGTCTTCGTCGTCGTTGATGATGAATATGTGGTTTCTGACGAAATCCAGCAGCGACCTCTGCATCTTCTCGCTGGCGGTTTGCACGAGGGGCTTCAGCGTGGGGCTGGTGGTTGCCAGCTGGGGCGAGAACACGACCAGCAGGTCGCACACCGACGTGTAGCATTCCTCCTGCACCTGACAAAATATTAACGTCACATTTTGCTCAACTTAAATCGTAAAGCGTGGGTTGATTCGGCGCTTTTGTGCAGCAAGATCAACATGAGGTAGGGATTGTGTTTAATTTTTTTTGTGATTATTATAAATATTTTTTTTTCTGCACAACTTAGTTCAGTATTAAAGCATTATGAATGTAAGAATGAATTGCAAATTAATTTTATATTATTGAAAACTGATTAAGTATAAATAAAACTTTATTTCTTTGAGTTTTAAAATGGGCAAAAAGATATTGATAACTAATAAAAATATTTTTTATAGGTATTTTATATGATCTTAGTTTTTTGATAATTTTAAACAAGTTTCAAGGGTGAAGTTGAGGTAGTATATTTTTAAAGTAAGGAGCAACTACCTAACCTAAGTTTCTAAAGTAACCCTCAACATGGTCGTTCAGCCTACTTGGAAACACTTAAAAAAACTGAATTTATCGAACCTGTTTGCTGGGAGAGGTTGAAAGGAGGTGGTGGCAGTTCTTCAGGAACCTGCTCACCTTCAGCCTCAGCTCGGGAATGTTTACCGGGTTTTCGGTCGATTGGACGTCCATGCCCTGGTCCGCGTTTCTCTTCACCATCACCACGCCCCACGCCACGTCGAAGTTGAGAAACTTCACCGCTTCTTTCAACAGCTGAATATTTTTTTTTTGTATTTGAAGTTATTTGTTTACGATTGCTAACTTAACCAAACTTCAAACCCCCTATTCTTAAAATGTGTTGGCTAGCTTATTTAAACAACTGAAACATTTTTAAAATCGAAAAATTTCATGAAAGTTAACGATTGTTTATCCAACTAAACGATGAAGCTTCAAAAATACTAGATGTTCATTATAAAAATATATAGAAGCTTACGTTTTCTGACACAACAAAGTTGCCTTCTTGGTACATTTTGAACACCTCGTTCACCTAAAATTTACTTAATTCAAGTTTGTTCTATCAAAGAAAGTTATTATATTTTTTTTAAAAAGCACACAGTTCATTACCAGATGAAACATACAGTAAAAAACCTTCATACATCGATTTTTGTTTCTATACATTTTTTTATTCTATAAATTTATCATGATGAATTTTCAAATGTTGACGTTTTAGGATTTTATAAATAATTTAGGCTGAAACTTTATTAAAAACCATATCTAATCTTAATAGTCTGTATTGTATTGATATTAATTTTTGCAAATCAACATCTTTATTTATAATGTTAATCTATTTATTTATAATGTTAATCTAAATACTGTTAGGAAATACAATTTAGAAGTTTTAATCGAAAACAAGTTTGTTTAAATATTTTGAATTTCAAATACCTTGTCGTAAAGCCTGAGCGAAGTCAGATCGTTGAAAGTGTACAAATGAACTAATTTTTTGAGAGATTGGATCGTGTTGTAGATCTCTTCTTCATCTGCTTCTTCTTTCTGTTTTATTTTTAAAGGTTTTTTATTGAAAAAAAAAAAACATTCTGATATAAGATTTTATGACATAGCTTGTTTTATTAACATCAGTTTAGTTTTTAAAAGTTCGTCTCAACAAAATAGTCTAATAAAAATTAAATTATTTAGAGAGGAGACAAACAATATATAAATTCAAAATGAGGTCTTAATACTTAAGCTATCAGTAGTAAAAAATTGCCTATTACAAGCTTACTTAAAGTCTTTTTTTTTTTTTTGAAAAGCAAATCGATTAAAATTCAAAAAAAAAAAAAATTTCAAGAAAACTTTTAACTGAACAAAAACTACAACGTTATTGTTTTCCTGCCTGTACAATAAGAAACTAAGTAGTAATTATGTAAGTTCTAAAAATTTTGAAAATATAACATACAAAATTACTAGCTTCTTGCCAAATAATTTAAGTTTATTAATAGAGTTTACTACGTGACTTCGTATTTGAAAAAAAATGAAACAGTACAAACTTGTGTAGGCCTTAACATATTTTTATTACTTTTAATAACTAACAGCATCTTGAAAAATGTTGAAGGCAATTTCAAAATTCTCCTTCCAAAAATCGCATATGGTCCTCCTTTTCAAATTTACTTTATCATACATTGAATATTCGTCGTTGCACAAGTACTTGAGGGTCCTAGCCGTTTGCTCCAACACCTATTTTTTATATTATTTAGAATTTTAATGTTAATAACGTTTATTATTACTCTATTGTCTACATAGTTTCTTTTTTTTAGTTTACTAAAAAAAAATTATTATAAAAGGGTAGATACTATTATTTTTTGACAAATTTTCTTTTTTAATAACTTAAATTTTTACACTAAAAGCAAAGTAAACAAAATGATTTCAACTATAAAACTGTTAGATTGAATTAGTAAAATAAAGATATGTATTATTTAATAAATAAATTGAAGATCTAACCTTGAACTTTTCAAACTTTTCAATCTTTATTTTGAATGTGTGTAATGCATTTATTTATAATCTTTTATATTAAAGTACATATATTTCAATAATACTACTAAATATTATTTTTTTAAATTTAATTTTATTTAAATTATACTTTTCCACATTTAAATTATCTGAAGGCATCAAAAATAGTTATGCTTTTTACCACAAACTATTAATAAAACTATTTTTTATAATAAATTCACACTTCACTTAGTTTAAAAGTTGGATCACAAAATTTCATTTACACTAAAAAAGTAGTCTAATTACTTAACCTAATGATAAGTTTTAATAAATTTATATATAAAAAAACTTACGTCATTGTCATTATGCTTGCCAATAATATCAGTTATTTCTTCTAGCAATTCATTCAGATGCTTTTCAGCCCTTAATTGAAAAAAATACTTTAAAACAGACCATGTTTGTTTGATGTTTACAAGTGTCAGACCTTATTAGAATAAAGTCAATTGTCTGCTTAATTTCTTCGTTTTTTTTTTGCTTAAACATTCAACTTAATAAGAATTAATTTATAAAATTTGAGTTTTAGATATCTTAATAGTTATTATGCCATTAAAATAACTTGTAGTTTATATATTAAGATTTAACACGAAGAAAATTTTACTATTGGCAAAAATTAAAATCTCATACTAACTTAATGTAAACAGATCGGAATTTCATTATATAATTAATTGGTACGAACGCCAATAAATATAGTAAATACAACTATCTAAACAAAACTAAAATTCAAAACACAATAAAGCCACCGTGTACAAACCAACCTGCCGGTAACGTAGTATTCGAGGTCGAAGAACCTGGGGATCTGCATCAGCCCCTGTACCTTGTCCTTGTCCATCTTGAACTTGCTGAGCAACGACGGCATCACCACCATGAAGTGCTCCGTGATGCGGACGCGGTCCTCCAACGCCAGCCTCTTCTCCCTGCTGCCCGGTTTCTGTGGCGGGGAATTTATTGTTGATAAAAAGCAGAATAAGTAACAAGTTGGTGCCAGCAACTTTACAGAATTATAAGTACATATCTGAGGTTTTCGTTTCATTACATATTTTCTCTACTGCCCGGTTTCTGTGGAGGGGATTTTATTGTTGGTATTAGTGAAAATTGTGAGGTGTAGGTTATGAGACAGTGTCATCAACATTATAGACTTGTAAATATACATTTTTGAATATTTTATAGTGGTTTCGTGTTGTATGTTTTTAATAAACTTTTTATTCTTTTTAGATTAAAAGTTCTTACCGATTCGTCAAATAATAAAATTCAAGCTAAACAAATTATTAACAAAAACTATAATCGCAGTGTGTTTAAAAGCAAAGAAACGAAAAAGTAAACATCACACACACACTTTAACTTAAACAATAACTATGTTTAAAATTTTATTCAAAAAAAATATTTTGTCAAAGAATCTTCTCAAGTTCGTACGTTGTGTAACTACACAATATTCACACTTTAAACTAAATTACAAACATTGTGGTATCCCTGTCTCCGATTGGGGGCTACAATTATGGACACTGTACATTAAAAAGAAATAACAAATAAAATAGCATTCTAAACTAGTAATAACGATTCATTAAGTTAAAAATGCAGATTAAAAAACAAATAAAACATAGTCAATCAACATTACATGATCTTCTAAATTATCTAAACGTTCAAACCTTATGGTATCCCTGTCTCCCGTTGGGGGGCGCCCCCTCGGCGGCCTGCTTCACCGCGCACACCATGACATCGACAAGGGCCGTCTCCTGCTTCGCGTCCAGCCGGTCCTGCTCGTACTGCGGCTCCTCCAGCAACAATGAGGTCTGGCACTCCCAGTCCTTCAGGATGCGGCTGGCCGGCTCCCACAGCGAGTCCACCAGGTAGGTGGCGTGCTCGTGCAGCTGTTAATTATGACGTCATAGTCTATATAAAATAAGATTAGATATGAAGATAGATTAAGTTTGATGATTTCTGAAAATTTTAAAACTAACGCTGCTTTTCGGAACAATGCCACAAAACGCTTAGTTTTAAGACTGGTTGTTTAGTAAAGGTTGGTAAAAATTGATGAAAAGTATATAATAGGTCGATAAAAACTTAACAAAAATACACATATGTTACTCAACGTAAAAGCTTGTTTCATTTTACTTACATCATTGTCGATGTAGAACAGGACGAGATTGGTGAGGTGGGGGGTGTTGGCTCCCCTCGGGTTGCCCTGCTTCGTGTAACTCGGCTGGTAACTCTGTAACAATTTGTTTGAAGTTTATAAAAAATTATTGGCATTCGTACAAATATCAAGTATTGTTTGTTTATACGCTTTTTGGAGTAAAGTATTACTGTAATTATTATTTTAATATTATTACGCTTTTCGAGTGAAGTATTACTGTAATTATTATTTTGTAATTTAATCAAACTTACCGTTCACAATTAAAATAAGAAATAATTAATAATAATTAAAATAACTTTTAGGTTCAATGACCAAAACTAAAAATTAAGGTTTAAATAAAAAATTTATTGTGTACAAGTTTTCCTAGCTCAAATAATAATAAACTTGCTTTTATAAAACTGCAACAATCATAACTTTACTTTCAACTAACTTTACTTTCAACTAACTCATTTTCTTAAGTATGCATTGCCTTTTCAAAACAAATAGAAAAAATGTATAACTATCTTAAAATAACTCTTTCTAATGTTAATATTTTATTTCAAAAATCGAAAACTATGAAAATGAAAACTTGTTTAACAACTAACTATTTTTCTTTATTTCAGTAATAAAACTCTTGTTACCTGAACAACTTTACATCTTTGCTGTAAAACAACATACTATAAATTTTTGTAGAAAGAAAATCATTTTACTGCTCGTCTATACTTCTGTAAAATACATAACTGTAAAAATTTAATATGTAAATGTTTTAATTTTATAACAAGAAATTTTCTAACTTGTCATAAGTTGTAAAAGAAAAAATATTCGTAACAAACTTCTACTTTCAATGTCATAAAACGCAGGATTGCCACTGTTTGAAGCAAAAAAGCAAGCCTAAAAGATCAACAACTAGCCTTAGTTACATCAAAGCCTGAGTTTTTGAAATAATTGATAATATCAAGAGCTAAATACTGAACATAATTACTGTTAATAAAGCTTGAGTAGTTAAAAAAGAAATTAATTTAGAAACAAAACAAACACATAAAAACTGATTCTAAATTCATAATACTAGCCTGAGTTTTGCAAAAATATGCGAACAAAAGCCTGAGCGTGTGGCAGCCCTGAAAACGTTTACTATAAAATTTATTTTATCTATAACTTTTTCTTTCTTTAACTATCTCAACTCTACCTTCTAGAAAGAATTTTTAAGTGTGCTAAGAAAAGTTCAAGATGGTTAAAATACCTAATAACTTTTATACTTGAAGAAAACTTTCTTTAAATTGTCTTTAGATTCTCTATTAGCTATTTTAAATAAACAAGCTTAGCTTGAACTTTTTCGTTTTTATTAATATAAGTTTAGAAACCTTATTCTTTAAACTGAATGCTGAAAACCGTTAAATACTTATTGAAATGTCACGCAACTTTTAATACCTTGTTTTGAAACAACTGGATGTTGAGAAACTCAGCGGCGGCCACGGCAACCGGTCGGTGGCAGGAATAGACGAGGTGGTGGATGTGGTCGCAATCCGCATCGCTCAGCACTCGCTTGTCGAAGTTGCAGTTGCTGCAAGTGCGCGTGTATTACTAACTGTTTATTGATATTTCGACGTGTATCTTGCCACCCGTTTGTTTCAACTTATGGTCAGTTTTGAGTATAAACTATACGGAAATAACACCCTCTTTATATCTGATTGTATTTATGTTAAAATCTTAACAAGGTTGCCCTTGGTTTTTGAGAAATTTCATCCAGGTTTTTAAAAGTAGATGTTTTCAAGTATATTTTTAGTTGAAAGTGAAGTTTAGGGTGAGAAACTGTGTTAAATAGTATGACAACATTGAAAAGGTACTGTAAAGCTACTTTAAATAAATTTTTTAATAATAAAAAAAATTGATGAAAACAAAAAAAATTTATGTATATGATAGATTTTTTGTGTCAAATCAAAATTTTACTACTTAACATAGTGATTTTTTTTTTAAATTCCGGTTTTTTTAGTCAACATTATCAAATTCCAGGATTTTCAAAAATTCTAGGTTTTGTAACAACCCTGTCTTAAAACTTTTTTAAGCGTTATTTCTACCGCAATTCGTATCTAAGTAGTAATTTCATCACTATAACAACCGCAGTCTTTAATAACAAACCCAACACTAACGACAACTTGTAAACATTATTCAAAAAGCTAACGTGTGTATGAGCACGAGGAGCTTGATGGCGTGCACGGATACGTCGTACTCCTTGTCGAGCACCATGCTCACTATGCGGTCCTTGAACCGCGACGTGAACAGGCCCAGGTCGTTCATCAGCGACATGTTGCTGTACAAGCCTATGAGCGACTGCAGGCACTTCATGCGCACTTCCTTTTGCTGCGTGGAAAAATAACTTAGTTTATTGACAATAATTTAGTTTATTGAACTTTTTTGATAGATTGAGTGTATATTGAAGTGAAAGGTAAAAGAAAAAAACATTTGAATTTAAAAATTTATTTAAAGAAAAAATAATTTAGTTTATTGTTTAGTTAAGAACAGTTTTATGATTGAGTACAAAAAAAGGTAACAAAAGGTTTTTTAATTCAAAAGATAGCCACAATTACTATTCAAGCTACGTTTACGAAACTCTTTAAAAAATATAAACACAATTTTTTAAAAAAGAATATAAACAACTATTTACTTAAATAAGCTCTTTACCCAGTATGTTAACCTCAATTTTTTATATAAAAAAATAAAAACAGTTATATAAGAAGGAATATATAAACATTTTACCAGTCGAAATTAGTAAAAAACCTACTTTATCATGAAGAGTCCATCCCACGTACTTGAGGTACGAATCGGTGAGAAACACTTTTGGGAACAATCTCATCCAGCAGCCAATTTCTTCCATGCAAAGAGCCCTGATGTCGGCTATGTAATCCCTGTATCTATGCACGTAAATACCCTGTGTGTACAGTGAGTTAAAAGTTAAGTATTTTTTTCTGAAACGACAACAAGTATAACAGTCTAAATATTTCATAGCATTAAGAAATTTTAAATAAATAAAAACTGTAAAACATATAATTATAAAAATTTATAGCATGAAATAAATCCCAAATAAATTAAATATAACTTAACTTTCGTCTGAGTAAAAAAAAAAGTATAATATTGTATTAAACATTACAATAAGAAAACTGCTTGTATTTTTTGAAAACTAATTCAGAAATATGTGTAAGTAAATAATAAACTTAAACAATTTAAGGTTAAGGTTTGTTATTTTTCTACAATTTTATATCAATTAGACGTACTTTTTTTTTTGAAACTTAGTAGAACATATAGCTAAAAATGTTACCTTAAAAATTCCGTTCAAATTGCTTTCTATGTCATTTTGCTGTTCTTCAAGCTGAAAAAAGTTGCACTTTTAAAAAAGTACTTTAAATTGGAACAACCTTAAACCATTCATATAGTAAATTTTAGTCATACATTGGTAAAAAATATTTAGATGTACTTATGGTTGTGAGCTTTGAGATTTTGTCAATAAAATTTATTTCAAGCCTTCAATTCAAATTATGTATTAATCATGCAATACTAGTCCATCACAACAAGCCAGTCACAAACTACTGAAAATAGTTAAAGTAAACTTTAGAACACCATTTATACGCCATATAGGTACAATAAAAATAAAGTAGTATGTTTTAGCTGGTTTGTATATGTATATAAATTTATTTAAAAAAACTAAACATATTGGTATATTTTTTCAAAGTTTAATTGCACAAGAAATAACCTTTTCAAATTAAATTGCGATTTTCTTTGTATTAAATATAAACTAAAAGGTTTGAACAATCTATAAAAATATTTAGCTCTACTCACAAAAGACAAAAGCAATTGTGTTATTTTTATATATTTTTAAAATTACAAACTTAAGTTATTAAGAGTGTTTGAAAGTAAACAAACATAAGGTTTTTTATGAACACTTTTTGCGTGTATTTTTGCAAAACTTTGAAAAAAAAACTTTTTTAGATTGCCAACGAAACTAGTTGCTACTCATTTGAAAATTACTGTCCAAGCACATGAAAGTATATTCAATAAATAAACCTTTTGCAGAAAGTACTTACTTTATGTTTAATTTATTCACATATTAATCTTAACTACTGTATGTATACAGTACTTATTAAACATATTAAAATTTATATTACATACGTTATAAAAACAAATTGTACAGTAATCTTCCTTTATTGCACCAACATATGTTTCTGTGTGTTAACGAATCAACACACTTCAACTGGGTTGTTAATGGGAAAGATAACTCTTTATTACATACGTTATTAATTACCGTTTAATGTTATATAACAATGTATATAACACAAGTTGTAATATATTTAATTATCAGTTTTACAAACAAACTTCTTTTCTTCTCTGCACCAGGTTGGCCAGCCTCTCACTCGCCCTCCTGTTCGCCTCCTTGCCCCGCTCATTGTCGTACTGCCGCTGCGTGTTATCGAGGTGCACGGATATTTGAAGCGCCACGTTAACCAGACCCGTCATCAGCTTCATCGCTTTTGATCAATTTGATTAAGATTAGACAGAATTTGTAAAATATTTGTTCTATTTTAGTGCAGCACTGCATGTGAGCAATTGCAACAACGTTTTGTTTGTTTTGTATTGAGAATAAATGGCTTTGAAAATAAAAGTATGAAAAGATACTGGTAAGTTTCCTTGATCAGCTATTTACAAGAGTAAAAAAAATAGTGTAAAAACTACTCTAAGGTAAAAAATTACGGATTAAAATAAGTTTAGGCTTAGAAAATTTAAATTATTAACATTTTTATTACAATGTTTCAGTAACAGTACACATTGATAAAAACATACATTTAAAACACCAACATTTTACTTGAAAACTTATAAAACAAACCGGCCAGTGTGGATGTGTGCCTGAAGGCCCTGACCTGGGAATTGCTCAGCTCAGTGAGCAAAGCGAGCACATTGGACATCATGTACGGGTCGTATATAATTTGATACTGACATTGCTTCACAAGTGCCTGTTGAATGTGAACGGTCATTTTAATCTATTTCAACTAGATGATACTTATTTTTATAATTCGGTTTAAAAATGCCTTAAATTTTGAATTTTGTTCTTATAGGTTTCTTTGTATTTTTTTAAAGTGTAAAAAACAACAATTGCTTTATTAAGTTTAAATTTAATAACTGACGGACTCTTTCAGCAAAACTTAGTTTGCCAAATAAACTATCGAAACTAAAAATTTATTATAATTTACATAAAATGTTTAGTAAGTTGAGTCCAAAAATATTTTGTAATAGTTTACAGAGAATATGAAAAATAACAAAAGCTTAGGCATAAAACTGGTTACTTGGACGTACCTTTGGTGTTATAGCATTATCATTATTTTATTTTAATAGCTTTTGTAATTTTTTTATTTATATTAACAAAAAATGGCATCAAATTCTGAATTAAAACTTAAACAAATTGAATCATATACTTCAGAATATAGTTACATATCTAAAGCTGGTATGTTTCTTAAAGTTAATTTTGATTAAGTTACAAGAAATGCTGTAAAAAATTGTAAACTAGCCAATCTTAAATATATTTTAACTATTACTTTAGATACTGGGCAACTAATATCAGCTTTTAATTATTATCTCATTTACCTCAATAAAGTCGCAGAAACTGTGCTTGAATCTTTTGTAAACAATTCCAGTTGCTATTAAAGGGTAATCTCCACTGTCCTGACAATTAAACTTTTTTTCAACAAAATCTTAATTTAAAATAATTACAAGTAATGTTTCAAAACATACGTTTTAGATTAAAATACATTTTATCTCTTTCAAAATGAAGAGAAAATACAACTTAAACAAATAGTTTTAAAGCTTTAGTTCTATTACAACGTTTTTAATAGAACCTTCAGCAACAAACATGTAGCTTTTATTATCAAAAAATTAGTTTATTTATCTGTTTTTCAAATTTATATGAGTAATTGTTTACATTTGAGTTGCGATAAAGCAAAATTTTGTTATTTTTAAATCTTTAATTAGAATTTGCTTAATTAAAAGTTTTATAATCAAAAAGCACATACATATTTGTTTTCAAAAATTTTATTAAATTTGACATCAAATTCCTAACTAAATAACAAAAGTAGCAGTCTCACAGTGTACTTATAATAAATATAAATGGAGTTGCTAAACATGAACTTTAATAACATTTATACTAAATCATAATTTTTCGTTTTATTTTTATAACAAAATTTTAAGTCGTTTCAAGTTGAACCTCATCAAATTCTTCGGTCATTCTCTTGATGATGTCAGCAAACCCCTCATCTTGCTCGGACTTCTGCAGCATTTCCATGGTAACAACCCCCTTGCACCCGGAAGAATTGACAAAAAATTGCACGAGTGACAATAATGCTGATGTTCTGTTGCTCTGAAATTTGTGAAAATGAACATATTTAGTATGCTTTACAATTCTTGAGTTTGCAAATTTAGTGACTTTTAAACAAATGGATCCAATTATCATAAAACAAACAGAAAAATTTTGTAGCAGTAATTTACATTAGCAGAATTATGTAATTATATATTTATAAGTCAGGTGTCGTTAGACGTTTAGTGGTCAAGAGCTAAATATTTAAAATGAAAAAATTTGCCGGCCTCAGTTTTATTTTTTGTTTGTTTTAAGGTAAGAAAAGTATATAAATTGTATTATATTTCAAAACAATTTAAAACTTGTTACTTAGAATTAGGTGCTGAATACATTTAATATATAACAATGCATGTTTACAAGTATGCTTAAAAATATGGAAACCTTTGAGTTTTCAGCTAGACTATTTTAACTTTTGGCAAATATGTACCACAAAAACAGTCTGTGCAAAATTCTAGATAATTCAAAGAAACTCTCACTATTTAAAAACCACTTCAATGCAATGAATGGGACCGAATATGTGGCCTTGGAAATTTTAGCTAGATTTTTTTACATGTGGAAATCATAACAAAAACACGTTGTCCACTACATAAGACGATTTAAAGAAAGTTTTATGGTGGCACTTCTAGACTATTGATAAAAGAAATGGAAATTCAACAAAATTTACATAAACTATTATATAGTATGTAACTGTTATTTTAATTTGGTATATCTTGCAAACTTTTATTTTTATATATACTTAAAATCTCTAAATGAATTGTTAAATAAAACTGTAACTATTACTAATATATAAATAATAAAAAAGTTAGCATAAGACATTTAAATATAAAGTTTTGTTAGTAATAAAAGCATATAAATATTTTGATAAACTAATAAATAAAATAATTAAATCAAATTAATTAAAGTTTTAAAATATTAAAATTTAGACACTTAAGTGTTCTTATTACTTTTAGTGGCTAAATATTTTTGCAAGAAATAAATAGTTTTTAGAACTTATATGTTAAAAAAAATACTAGTAATAACAAAATAAAAAATCACAAAGTTATTTTTCAAAAATAAGTCAAATAAAATTATACTGTTTAAAATAAATCGTTACATAAAGAATTAAGTAGTAAAGGTGACAAACAGTAAAGAAACTTGTTTTTTTTTATAATAAGTTTTAAGGGTGGCCACTGGTTTTTGAAAAATTTATTTCAGGTACGTTTTTGGGTCTATTTTTAGTAAGTAAAGTTTATAGTAAAAAACATTGTTAAACAGTATAAGTACATTATAAAGCTATTTTAAATGTGGTTTATTTTAAGCTTTTGATGATGACAATTTGTTTTAATTATAGATTTTCAGTGTTAAACCAAAATTTTACTACTTAGCATGTAAAAATTTTTTAAAAGTCCAGGTTTTTTTTAATATTTAGTGATTTTTGTTGAAAACGCCAGGATTTTCTTAGCCTTAATTATCAAACTCCAGGTTTTTCCAATATTTGAAGTTTATTGGCCACCCTAAGTTTTCTACTACTACAGTGATTAAATATCGCTGCTGTGGTTTTGTCAAATAATTAATAACTAGAGTATTTAAGAAAACTAATTAATTCATACCATTTTTAATTGTTTTTAAATAGAATTAAAGACTATACAATTCAATATAAAACATTCATTATAATGATGGTTTGAAGTAATTTTTATTTACTTATTCTAAAGTATTAGTATCACTAAGAATAATTTTTCTTCCCTACGTCTTCCCCCTACAGATTATAAACTGTTATATATAATTTTTCAAATATGTAATCTTTTATAGTCAATGCCAGTGGCGTCGCGTGGTGTTTTTTTTAGGTGGTGCAGAATTTAAAAAAATATCAATTATTTTAATAAAAATATGTTTTTACTGTCAAGTTTTAAAACAACTGAACTTTTGCTACACCTGAAGATAAGCTTTGCTTTTAAGGGCATAGGGGGGATGAAACAATTTGATCTTATTTTATGTAGTTTTTACTAAGCTACAAGATGCTTTTTACAGATTTTAAAAATTCAGTATATGTTTTAAGATATAGCCGGTCAAAGGCAACAAAAGGTTCATAATGGGAGGCACAAACTAAAACAGTGTTAAAAAAATGTTTTACCCCCCCCCCCTTTATGCCCTTAAACATCTACTTTAGAATTATTTTACTGAAATTACTTTATACAGTTTTAATTTAACTACAAGTCATCTTTTATCAATATAAAAAATTCTTAAAATTTTTGAGATATGGTAATTCACAGTCAGAGGTACAAATGAATCCTTATTTTTATAATATAAACTCAAACAACAAATTAATCAAATCACTAAAATCATATCTTTTTTTTATAAAGTTGGCCTCAAAATCTTTAGATGTTTCTTTTATAAAACAAAAAAAAATTGCTAAATTAGATATTTAAAACACCAAAGAAAAAAAAGTTATAACAAAAGTTTTTTTTGTATATATAAAAATATATATTGATACTTAAAAATTTAAAACTTCTCTTCAACAAAAGTATAAAGTTTTAAAAAAATTAGGATGAAAAAGTTTAATTAAAAATTGTTTTAAAAATGATGGAGAATATAGGTTTTCAGTAAAATTGCATTTTTTGCTGTTTTGGTTTGCTCCTTGTATAATAAACCATTGTACTCTCTTGTTTTGACTGGTTGTAACTAAAAGTTTAATTGGAAATTTCAAGTTTATTAAAGAGTAACTATTAGCTTTCTGAAAAAATTAAAATAAGAACAACATGTAAAAAAATGCCTATACACCCTCCCCCCTTACTCCTCACTAATTTGCACTTTTTTTTTTACAAACATTAACATTTTTATTAACTTTTTTTCTATTTTTAATGTTTTTTGTTGGAGGTTTAAAATTCAATAGTTTTTTAAGGGTATCTTTTCTTTATTTAATATTTATTTGTTTTTCATTTTGATGACAGTATTTTTTCTCAGGAGCTCAACTTTTTTAAGTTTAGTTGTGAGGCTGTTGAACTTTTCAAGAATTTTAAAGATAATTTATAAATATGTAACCATTATAGAAGTAAAAGTTTGGTTAGTTAGTTTTCATGTGGCCATAGGGGTAAAACACTTATTTTTTAATTTTAAATAACCTTGTTATTTTCAGAGTAAAAATTAAAACTGCTTTAGTCAGCCTGAATATTTTTCTAATTTGGTCTGTTTTAATTTATCTTGGGTCATCTTGAGTTTTTAACATTTCTAAGTTATCCTGATTATGAGGCAAGGCAACCATTTTTCAACAATTTTATCTAAATTTTTGCTTTGTTTGTGAAAAAATTAAATCAAAAGTTATATAAAGTAGAGGTAGACTAAATTTTCCTAAAATGTTAAACTACTCTAAGTAATCAAAGTTTCTAAATTAAGGCTATTTACTTTATTTAAATATGTGATTGTTTCAATAATACTATTTTTTATTTAATATAAATCTAAAATATTTTTCTGTAAGAGTAAACTAGAAGTTTATAATAAACTTCTTAATTCTTTTTTTCAGAACTTGAATTATATTATTTATTTTATTAACTTTATGATAACAATAATCAGTTATAGTTAAGTTTATGTATGCAGATTAAAATAAAAAATCAAATTTTAAGACTTTGGTGATTTAGGGTTATTATCTTTTTTTTCAAAATATGCAATTTATGACAAATCTTTTAATAGAAGTGATCTGTTAAATTTAAAAATCATGTGGGTACATAAACTCAAGTTTAATCCTTTGCAGTAGCTTGCTTTGTTTTTATTTTATGTTTACAATAGCTTGTAGATGATACTTAAGCAAGTCCTGTTTTAGGGAATTTTCAACTTAGCTTACTTACCGCAAGATATTGATTTTGCGGTAATTCTTGAAGAAATTTGCTTTTTTGAGTTCATTTGCGGCAGTCAGCTAAGAGTTTGCGGCAGTGAAGTGGGCAAAATGGTCGTTTTCAAAATTGAAGTTTTAAATTCGTTCAAAAAAGTAACTAAAACGTTATAAATACTTTTTTTTTTTCTTAGAAAATTTCAAGGTGGTGCAGTTGCGGCAGTGCAACACCCCACGCGACGCCCCTGGTCAATGCATAAGTTTACATAAAAAAACTTATTTTGCTTTGTTTTTGTGCAAACTAAGTTATATTTGATCATACAAGAATATTTGTTTGTAATTCTTTTTTTATCTTATGTTTAGTTTTTAATTTTCATTGAATGTAGTTTGTTTGTTTCTTTTTCGTGTGTATTGTTTAAGCAGCTCAGGTTTTAATGCCCGAGTCCATCTTTGCACAATAAACTCCAATAATAATAATAATTCAAAGTTTTGTTTTGTAAAACTAAAGTTTCATGTGAATGTAGAATAACTTTTGCCAATTTTTAAGTAAAAAGTTAATTTATATAAACAATTTTAATTTAAAACAAAATTCACAAAAGACATTAGAATTATGGAAAACTTCTTAGACTTTGTATCATATCAAATATTATTATTTTTTAATTAATTACAACTTAACAAATTTAATAAACAACTTATTTGAATAATTTAAAAATTAAAACTAAAAGAATTATTATGTCCACTTTATAAGTAAAACTAACACAGTGTTATATTATTTTATTAAATTAAAATGTCAATAAATAACTTACAAATTTAAACAGTAAATTTTAAGACTTATTAAATTGTTATGAAGCTAGTTGAATTAACAATAAAAGACCACAAATATAGCAAAAATAAAATAAACAAAGTGACTGAAGTAAAATTATAAACTTTAAAAAAAACTTGTTAACCAAAAAAAATAACCATTTATTACAACATTTATCAATTACCTGGTAATGTTCAACCCACACATCAACGATCCTTGGAACGTTCTTGCCTCCATGACTGATCAAACAAAGAATTGCCTTGAGGCTGTCCTTCTGGTTGGTCGAACCTCGCACGCTTGTTCGGCTGTTCAACACATTGTTTTTTAATAAAAACAAGTGGAAATGTATTTGGAAGAAAATAAACAATGTTTAAAGTAACAGGGAGAAAGCTATTAATACAATACATGGTTTTGCTTGAAATAAGAGGCTGCTTGATTTCTATGATTGGTTTTTCAAAAATATTTAAATAGCAATAGGGAGTAAAAATAACTTAAATGTTAAAGATACTTTTCTTTAGCAGTACAAAAAATTTTAACAATAGAAAATATACAATTTTTAAACTAACACTTTGTTGTTTTTTCTTTTGTAAGAAAGAGGTTAGAAAAGATTTATAAATACAGACTAAAACTGAAACTAGCCAAAACCACCTGATGTTATAATTTATTTGTGAAGTGGTTTAAATTTGATCCAAAACCACAAAACTTTTGTACAAAATTTCTTTTTTTTTTAAACTTTTTACTTGTGCTCAATAAAACACTAAAAACTTACTTGTTAGCTCTAAATTGTAGTTTTGTCATAAACTGTAAGTTATGAATGAAAACAAGAACAACTAAAAATTGATAAAATTTTTTATGAAGTAGACTTAAAGAGCTTTTAAAAGGGTTTTTATTGATTAGTGTATAAAAAATTGAAAAACTACAAATTTAAAACTTTGGTAGTCCAGATGTAAAAGGCTTTTTAAATTGAAAAAGACTAAGACTTTTTTAGGCCACTCTACCACTATAATCAAAGACCAGCTAAAAGTTTTACTAAAATATTACTAAAAATATGACTAAAATTTTATACATACCAACACTCTTTACCATTGAAATGAGTTGTTTTTTTTTTAATTAAAGAAAACTTTAATTCTATTTAATATAAATATGAAGTAATCATGTTTAAATTTATTCTGTATAAAAGAAAACAATATACTTTTGAAAACTTACAGTTGGTTTTTGTTGGCGTTGCCTTTTCCTTCCAGGATTCATTCCATAATCTTCTTCCTCATCAGAGCCTGCACTTTCTATGTAATTTGACATTTTGCTTCTACTGCTGAAACTATAAATTACATCTAATTAAATAAGAGTTACCTTCTGCACATTATGATAATATTCTAAAAAGAACACATTTAAACTTTATCTTAAATTATACACTAGAAATTAAGGCCATAGGGGGGTCCAACATTTTTTTTTTACAAAAATTAACTTTGGCTTTTATATGAAAGCTTTAAATACAAACTACAAGCCTGTTTTTATAGAATTTAAAAATATCATTTAACTTTTGAGATATTATATTTTTTGTAAAAAGTCTCCAATACAAAGTATGGACCGCAAATTTTTTTGGAGTCAACTTTCTCAGAAGTTTAAAAATTCACTAAAAATTTATCTCCTCCTTCATTTTTCAAGCAATTCTTCTTCAAATTTTTAGTAAATTTTCCTAATATTTAAAAAAAATGTTACTTTAGAATTTTAATAACGTAAAAAAATAAAAATTTTATCACAAAAAATTTAAAAAAAAAGTGTTTTTTTTTCAAAAAAATAATTTTGGTTATAATTGAAAGCTCCAGTAGAAATTTAGAGGGTTGCCAAATGTTGTTGGCAGTTTTATTTCTAGGTTTTTAAAATTAAATGTTGTAGGGTCTATTTTTTAGTTTAAGGGCAAAGGGGGGTCTACCATTTTATTTTACTAAAAATAACATTGGATTTTCTTATGAAAGCTTGAAGTACAAACTACAAGCCAGTTTTTATAAAATTAAAAAATCTTATTTAACTTTTGAGATATTATAATTTTTATTATAATTTTTGGATACAAATGTATGGACTGAAAATTTAAAAATTCACTAAAAATCTATCCTATCCTTCATTTTTAAGCTAGAGACCTCAAACTTTCAGGAAATGTTTCATTTATAGTTTAAAAGACTTTGACTGTTGAAATTTTTAAAATATTAAAAAATAAAAATTTTAGATTAAAAAACAAAAAATAGTTATTTTTTTTATAAAAATGTTATTTTTTAAAATTAGAAAATTCCTGCATTTAATCTTTTTAAAATTTTAATAATATACTCTCTGTAAAAATTTGAAGAACATTGCTTAAAAAATGAAAGAGGAGATATATTTTGAGTGCAATGGTCTTTTTTTTTTGCTTTTTAGTTTGCGCCTTCCATTAGGAACCTATTCAGGTCACCAACTTTGATTGCTCATATTTCAAAAACTATTTTTAATTTTTTCAATTGGTTAAAATGTCTAATTTCAGAAAAAAACTCTTAAAATAAGATAAATTTGTAAAAATCAAGGTGGACCCCGTATTTCCTTAAAATTAAATTTGAGGTAAAAAAAAAACTCTGTTAAATAATAAACAATATTTGAAAAGATGTTTTTAAGCTTATTTAAATATGTTTTTTATTCAAAAAGGTTTTTGATGATGACAAAAAATTTATACCTATACAATAGATTATTTTGGTCAAATAGAAATTTTACTACTTATATGTAATTGTGAATAAAATTCCTGGTTTTTTAGTTATTTTACTTCAAAACTCAAAGATATTTTTGGAATTTCTCAAATTCCAGGTTTTTTCCAGGATTCCATGTTTTGGGCAACCCTGAAATTATCAATCAATTTTTATATTACAAAAAAAAAAATTAAACAGCTTTTGATATTTAGTTATTTTTGTAAAAGGTTTCTGATACAAAGTTTGTGACTTACTTTACATTAAACTAAAGTAAAAACTTATTTAGTGTTTTTTTTTTATTTTGTCTTTGATTTGATCTTTTGAACTGGAGCTGAAAAGTTGATTAACTTCTGAACCAAATTTAATCAACCTTAAAGCAATTTATACTAATTTTCTTTTTTTTGTGTTAGTTTAAAACTTTTGAAAACCATTCTGATATTACCTGGCTATTTTTAACACTAATACGCATAGCATATGCTTCTTGCAATATAAACAAAAATTTAGATTTTTTTTTACTTTTCAAACTTATTTTTTTTTTGATTTCCAGTGTTTTTTTTTACTTATTCATTAAAAATATAAAAACTTATTTTGAAACTTAGAACTCATTTTAACAGATTCCAAAAATTTTGAAATCGTTAAACTGAGTAGGTTGGAAAACAATTGCTTACAAATTATAAAAGAGAGATTTTTAAGTAAACTTGAATTGCTGCTTTTTTAGTTTAGGCATTTCCGTAATAACTCTAATAAATTTCTCAAAACTTTAACTGATATATCTAATAAGCTACTATAAATTTTATAAAAATATAAAAGACATTATGCAAAATATAAAAATAAGATATGAATTACATTTCTACTGTGGCATTAGTATAATAGTAAATTTTAATTTTAGTAAATAGTTAAAGTTAAAAGAACATAATAACTTCAAATACAACTAAAATGTGATTTAGTTTAAATAAAACCTGTTATTTAGTTTGGGAAATTACAAACCTAGGTTGGTGTTAACCAGCTTGATATGCTTTTTTAAGTTATGCATTTGGTTGTTAACATACTAATCAGATTTTGATGAGATTTTTATTTGTTTGTTTTACTTACTAAAACTACTATGAATCAATTTTATCGATTTTCAGAATTCAATCTCCCCTCTGCAACATTAAATGTTTTCTAAAAATGTTTTCTGTTTTTCAAACTAGTCATCAGATACTAGACTAATTAAATTTTGTAGAGCTTTATATAGTAGGTTAAGGTATTTTTATATAGTTTACTAATGTTTTAAAGCAGGATTTCGACTTATAAAGTTTTAAATATAAAAGTGATAATATAATATTATTTTTTAGACTTAAATATTTAAAAAAGCAGGTTTATGGTTCACATTTATATTGTAACTTTTATATTTTGTTATTGAAAGAATTAAAGCGTTCTTTTTACAATTAGTAGTCTATTAAGGTCTTGTTTAGGACCAGGACAATTAAAGTTACATTAATATTCAATTTCCAACAACTTCAATTCTTAAAAATATAACTAAAAGACTATATCTCAAAAGGTAGTAGTTTATAAATAAAAAAAGGGTTGTTGGTCTAATAAATAAACCATGATCATAAAATAAAATATAACAAAAGTGTTTATGTAACAAGAAATTTAAAGTTAACTATAAAATATTGGGTTATGCTTACGAATCGGGGCACACGCTTTTCAACATTATTTGAAGGAACTTTTTCCTAATTTTAAAGATATTCAACATACTTTTGCTAACAGGTCCAAATTTCAAAAAGTAAAGACGTCGTAAGGTAAGAACTTTGAGAGGTACGCACCCGCGTAAGGTACGCAAATTAGAAATTATCTTTTTATAGTTGGTTTTTAAAACTAAACATTTAAAAATTTTTTACAGGTATTATCAGAGACGAAGACAAGCTCTTTAAAGCAAAGTTAGAAAACTGTAACAGTAACTACCAGTGACATTTCAACTACGTTTGACATTTTTACTATTTCAAAACTTTATCGTCAAATAAATGAAAATTTTATTTTTGTGAAACTTGTATTTGACTAAAACGAAATAAAATTAAAAAAAAAATTTAGTAATATATTTAGTTAAACCAAGGTTTAGTCAAACTTGTACTAGAACTGTTTTAAAAAGAAAATTAATTATTATTATCAGTAGATAGAAATAAGAATGCAACTCTTCAAAAGAAATTAAACTCTAAAATTTATCAATATTTTTAAGTTTTAACTAACTAAGTTTAAATAACTTTTTAAGTTTAAACCACAGACCATTTTTTAAATAAATATAAAAACAACTTAAACATTGTTTTCAAAACTAATTAAGTATAACAAATATACGGTATTTTTAAAGTAAAGATACTACTCAAAGATTTTGTTTAACTTCGTTTCTTTTTTCGTTTGCTTTGTTTGCTGAAAATTAAATTAAAAAAATATTAGATCGTTTTTATACAGCATGATCTGAACATCATCTAAGTTGACAGCACAGCAGAAGTATTAAAATAGTTTCAAGTCAAATTAGTTCTAAAATATTTGAACAATTGTCAAAAGCTGAACCTGGAAATTTCGAAATTATTTTATATATATGATTATTTAACTAAAATAATTCTATAAAAATAAGTTTCATGGCAATTAAGAGGCGACTGCTACGCTCTTTTTATTTTTTTTTAATATAAGAAACAAAAGTAAAACATTGATGTTAACAATATTAAAAACGTATGTTAAAAAAACCACTAAAGACATTGCTATTTTTTGCTAAATATAAGAATAAAATTAGATTAACTTGTTTTATTTTCGCTAAAAGTGTATGCACGCGTAAATTTTCTTGTTTATTTAAACTAAAACTTCGTTAAATAGCTTAATTATATTAAAAAACTATTGCACACACTATGTATGTGCTTGATAAAACTTTCAATACTTTTTTATTTTTTTAATAAGTATCTGCACAATATGTAAATTTTTCTTTATTCAACAATAAAAATTTGTTATAATAGTATTATTTAAACTATAGACTGTTGCACGCATAACTATAACAATGCAAAGTTGTAAAAAATATTTAATGAAAGCGTTTAAGATATCATTAACTTACTAATCAGGTAAGCATTTTAAAAGAAAACAAAGTTTGAAGTTATTTAGTTAAAATATACTTTATTTAATTGAATTTGTTTCTTATTTTCGTTAAATTTTAATTTTTAGATTTTAGAATTCAGTCTTAAATTTGATTTTAAAATAAACAATGCAATCTTACATAAAACTGAAGTATTTAAAGACCTTGGAATTTTTATTTCAGATAATTTAAAATGAACCCATCACATTAACTATATTTACCGTACTGCATCAATTTTATCTCTTAAGCACTAAAAAGCTTTATATCTACGGATTTGGTAATTCTTAAAAAACGGTACCTAGTTTACATCCGTCCTAAGATGGAATACAACACACCTTTATGGTCTCCATATTCTATAAAAGACATCAACCAAATAGAATCTATACAAAGAAAATTTACGAGATTAATCTTTAATCGGTGCAACATTTCATATACGTCATACATAGACAGACTAAAAAAGCTTAATATAAAAACTTTAGAGTACAGAAGACTTGAATTTGATCTCATTACTTTTTTTAAACTGATTAACAATGAAACTACTATTGATTCTCAAACTTTCTTTAAACCTTATGAAAATAATTACTCACTCAGAGGTAATAGTAGAAAATATACATGCAAATATCATTTCTACTATGTTGGTTGGCACAAATCTTTTTTCTATCGTTCGGTAAAAATGTAGATCAAACTTCTAAATGAACTAGTATCGTGCAAAAATCTTAAACATTTTCGATTAAACTTAAAAAAATTTGATTTAAATAAAATATTTACCAGTAAAATTTATAAGTGATTAGTTTTGTTCATCTCTTTAGCCATTGATTTGGTGTGTGGTATGTAGTTTATTGGTAGTTTAATCTGTAAGCTACACCTTCCCCTTATAGATTTTAGGTACTTTTTCAACTTTGATATTTTGGAAGGGCTATTGTTAGTGTGCTTTAGGCTTTAGATTTTAAAATTATTGGATACTCAGTTGATTCCTAAGCTAAATTTGTGAACTGTTGCTGCCACATTTTTGAAGTGATTTTTGACTGAATTTGACGTGGTGAAACTTTAAAACATAACGAGTGGCAAATAGTAGCTGAGATCAATGTTCTGCAAGATGAAGACAGGTTCTGAAGAATTTTGACAGGAGTTGCTTGTTACAGGGATTTGTTGCTTTGGAACGTATAATTGGAGATTGGTGACTTTGGAATCGTTGAATATTTGTTTGTTAAAGTTTTAGTTTATTCAGTGTGTGCCTTGTATAAGTTTTATGTTTATTTAATCACTGTAATTTGTTTTCTTTTTCTTTTTATTTTAGTGTCTTTCAGTTTAAGTGGCTTAAGTTTTAATGCCTAGGTCCTTCGTTGGACAATAAACTTAATAATAGTTTTAAATAAGTATCTCAAACCAACTATAAAAAGATAATTTCTAATTTGCGTACCTTACGCGGGTGCGTACCTTACGCGGGTGCGTACCTCTCAAAGTTCTTACCTTACGACGTCTTTACTTTTTGAAATTTGGACCTGTTAGCAAAAGTATGTTGAATATCTTTAAAATTAGGAAAAAGTTCCTTCAAATAATGTTGAAAAGCGTGTGCCCCGATTCGTAAGCATAACCAAATATTGTATTTAGTTACTTATAATAGTCATATCTAAAAAATATAAAGTATTTTGCAAAAAAAAAATTGTAGATATTTTAAAATATTTCAACCCATTTTTTGGTTATGCTTAACTTTAGGTGAGCACCAACATTAAGCTGAAATTATAATACATTTGATGTCTTATATAATCATAATTTTGGGCTAAAAATTTATCTTTTATAAATACATGAATAAAATTAAACTTATATGTCATAAACTGATAAACTTAAATATTTAATTGCTATTAATTTACAATATAAAGTGATTATATCAATACAACAATTTATGTTGATTATGATGTTGTAAATTAAAATTTTTAAAATATTTTAGTTTATTCTATATTAATTTAGTTCTATCTATGTATATATATAGCTTGTTTAAAACAAAGTATCATTTTTTTAGCTTAAAGTTATGGTTAAATAAGACATAAAATGTATTACATTTCAGTTTGATATTTGCTCACCTAAAGTTAAGCATAAGTATTTTTTTATTCGAATATTAATTACTTTTTTGTCATTAAAATTTTTTCAGAGTTTGCATTTTTGTGTACCTGGCCAATTAACCATGTATTCAAAATTTCTTTCTATTATTGCAAAGAAGAGCTATTTTAGTTTATTTTCATTTTAAAAGTTTAAGTTTGGTTTATTTAGTTATAAATTGTACAAAGGCAACTTTACAAGCAATTAAGCTGTATAAACTAGTTTTTGCTTTAATATATTACAAAGTACTATTCAAATATAAAATAAAAACCCCACCAATAGCTTTGGGAGGGTAATATGGATTCTTTCTAAAATATTAACAGAAGAGTATTATGCCTGCCTTGGTTAGTATATAGCAATCTTCTGTAAGACATCAAATCAAACTCCTATTGTAAATGTAATATTGATGTTCTAAATAATAATAAAAACCTGTTTTTAAATCAAAAATTTAAATTTCCTGAAAAATTCAAAAATTGAAAATAAGTATTTCAGAAAAAAAAGTCTCTATAACAAAAATTAGATAAAGCCTATTTTTTTACATTAAGGTGTACTATGCCGTAAATAACAGTTTAATATTAAAATTCAAAATTAAATAAAAAACTTTAAGAATTTTAATAATGAAAATATCTTAATTTTTATCTATACATAGGTTTTCAAAAGAGCTAATATTACCCCCTCTTTTAGACGATTTTAGAAAATGAGAGCAGTGCAGTAACTACTAACGAGGAAAAGGAGGGATTTCTAAAAATCGAGTAGTTAGGCAAGTCCCTCGAAGTTTTACTAAATGTTTTTGTTTGTTAAGAGTTGTAAAAAATGGTCTAAGACTAGTAAAGTATAGTTCATTTTAATCGGTAAAAAGCTCATAATTAATTACAAACAAAAATTTAGCAAAGCAACATAAGCGTTCTAACAACTCTACTCTGAGGTACTTTTGACAAGATATTTGAAATATACAAAAGATATTTTAAGGTTTGTAATAAATATGGACGATTATATTATAAGTCTTTAAAAAAAATTAGCAATCATGATAATGAAATTTTGAAAACAGATTTAGTTTATTTAACCAGTATCGATCGACCACGTATAAAACTAACCAATATAGCTTTTATCAGCAACTTTTAGGATTTAGAATATCATTTGACAAAGTTTTTTAATATATATAAACAAAATACTAGCGCCAGCCTATGAACTTTTTACTGCTTTTCATTAATAAATTATTCCAGTATCGACGCACCCATTTTTATTCGTAAAATTGATAAACGCCCGATATAAAACGTATGCTAACGTGCATTCAATAATATTTATTATCAGCTAATATGTTTATTTATATCGAGTTTATAAGTTTGGGTAAGAAAAAAAAGTAGCAAAAGTAGTTTTAATTCATGACGTTATCAAAATGGAATTTTTTGTTTATATTTTTTATTCATTATGATCTATCAAGTAATTGTTGATATCTGTTAATAAAATTACTTTTATAAGTATAGGTTTAGACTTAATGTTATACTTTATTAAAAAATTTCAAAGCTTCGTAAAATAAATAAGTTTTTTTTTAATTATACAATAAAATAAAAACTATTCATAAAACCAATAAGTGCGACCTAAGAATAAACACATTTAAAAAAAATATTTTTATCAAACTTTAATTTATGAAAAGAATCTAGTTGGTAGTTGGTGCTTCTACATAATGGACATTCTGGTTTTTCGCTGTAAAGAATTCTATCAAGGCAATTACAGCACAGTGGATGTCTGCATTCAGACTCAACAAGATGAAAACTTCCTTCTAGAATTTCTTTGAAACTTTCGAGACATACAGGACATTTGTTTTCTTTTAAAAACGTCATTGCCTCACTGTTTTCCTTGAGTGTTTTCAATTTGAGCTTAACATTTTCTTGTGGAATACCGTTTTTCTTTATGGAGCTTCTAGTAGCACGGCAAGGGTTGCGATGATTTTTGCAGGAAACGTGAGTTATTCGCAACGCTTGCTCTGTAGAAAGCACAACAACGTTTCGTGACGTTCCTCTGTAAAAAAAACCTCTGAAACCGAGGAATCCAAATTCGATATATTTATGCGAAAATTCTAGATATGGAAACTTTTTGTAAAGATCCCGTATAAGTAATTCTTGTGCTTCAGTAACGTTTCGCTCGTAGTTGTTGTTTGACACTTTGAAACTTTCAATTAAATCATTTTCTAAGTAGAAACTTAGCTTTAAACTTGTCCAGCTATCATAGTACACACTTTTTTCTATCTTTATGCGGTATCTAGACATTTCGTTGTAATTTAATAAATCTACAATATAAATCTGTCATAAGTTAAGAATAATGTATAAAATAACTCTTTAAGGGAAAGTTGTTTAAACTTATATAAATAAAAAGAATATTTATAAATAAAAAGAACAACTTAAATCAATAACTGGTATTTTTTTTTATCTTTATACAACTACATAATCACAAACATTTTTTCTTTATAGTTTTTTGCAAATAAAACAAGATTATGCATACTCCTTATGCACGACTAATAAAACTTATAAGTACTTAAAGAAATCGTCGATTTACTGTTTTTAGCATATCATGGTTCATATCATTTATTAATGATTATATAAAAAATTGTTTTCAATTTCACACAAAACTAAATAATCAGCATAAAGCCCATTCATAGTTTTTTTTAAATTAACTACTTTTTTAAATACTTAGCATTTAGTTTTTTTTATTTTTAATAACTGTAAGCTATTTTGTAAATGAAATACAAAACAAATGCAATGATTTGTTTTTAAACCACTTTCTGAATTGGCGCTAAAGATTATAAAACCAAGTTAATTCATAACTAGTTACTAATACAATACCAGAACTTATATTATTTTTATCAACATAACATCTAAATAGTGGTCTTCAAGCTGATAAAATTCTGTGCACACTAAACTGTGTAAAATTATTTCTGTTTACCCCTAAATTACACTACTAGTAGTAAGAAAACGTAAACAACTTTAATTTTTACTGCAGCTGTTTATGTGCTTTGCTGTTAGAAGCTAGCATATTTATTCATGGAAACTCCCACAAACTTTTGAACTTTTTTATGTTTCTAATTTTAAAAATTATTTCATTAACCTTATCTTTACAACAATATTCTTACTTGTGTCGCTCAATTCTTTCTTTAGGAACCACAGAGAAAATAACTATTCTGAAAATACTTAAGAGAATTTAAGTGGAATCCGACCAGCGAGAGGTAAAAATTATAAGATACTCTAGGAATTAAAATGTATACAAAAAGTTTTAAATTAAACCTATGGGAAATAAAAAACTTTATAATTAAAAAAGGTCATACTTTTTGCAAGTAAAATTTAGTATTAAAACTACTATTTTGTTTTTAAATTGTTTTTGAACTTTAGTGCTATAATACTTTTTATTTGATAATAAACTGGAATTATAAAATACAATTTTTACAGTTTTACTTAAGTTATTTACATTTCACACTCAATAGCATCCTTATTTTTATTTCTTCAATAATGTTTTATACAGCATCTTTTAGCTTTATGTACTTAATTATCTAACTATTAATTTTTTTAATGTTTAGTCAGTTTAAAAAGTGCTAAAGCCCATAGAAAAAGTGGTACATTTTGTGTATGTTACTGTAAATATAAGAAGTGTAACAAAAACAAAATGTTTTTATTTATTAACTGTTTTGTAAATACAGTATAACAAATTTAACAATTAAACAAAAAAATTACTTCTACTATTTTCTTATTATTTTATGAGTTCACAACTTTTAGGTTTAGATAAAAACACAGTAAAAATTTGAAAACATTTAGAGATTTAGAACTTTGATTTTTTTATTTACTAACTATCATACTGTTTAGATGTTATTGAAATTTGAATAGTTGACAACATTTTTTTTAAAACTAAAAATTAAACAGCATACTTTAGAGTAATGTATTCAACTTGTGAACCATCAATTTGTTTTTATACTGAGTTAATTTGAATGTTCCCATCGGGCATAGTCCGTAAAAAAGTGGTTAAACACACGAATCAGTGCCCACTTTATTAAACTATACTCACTGGTACTTTTTCAATTTCGATTTGATATTTAATTGTTATTTACTACCACGTCCATTTTCTATTAAAATATTTTTTCGTTTTTTTAATCTTAACAATATAAATCAATTTATAGATAACTTATACAATATTGTAATTTGCTTTAAAATAAACAATTGAAAGTTATAAGTTTAAGTAGGTTTAAGAAGACTAGTTATGTCTTATTTTCACAGTTTATTATAAACAAATCAATGTTTCACTCTTATATTAAGATACAAGAGATCATCAGTTATTAAATATAAAACTTGTTCAAATAGAATATTATTACTTCTATTTTCACTACTGTAAATCAAGTATATTTAAAGTTCCAGATTATGTTGTTAAATTTATATGTAACTATTAATCTTTATAAATTTGTACGTATGTATAGATGTAATTAGTGTTCAGTACTACTATTATAAATTTTGATATGTCATATAGTTAGTATTATAATATCTAATTGC